>NW_024870716.1:2985000-3165000 GCF_019054845.1 Dipodomys spectabilis | reverse complement strand
CATGGCAGAGCCCCCCTCCTTTGTGCTGACAGTACCTGGAGTTCTGAGAAAAGTAGGGTGTGTGGCTAGCCCCACAGCAGTTGGTGTCTCAAATATCCAAGGGTTAGTATCAACAACAATTTGACATGAATGTGACCTCTTGCTGAGAATTTACCATGTAGGCAAAATGGATGGTCTTAAGCACCCAAACCATACCTAAGAAAACAGTCGTTACCATCTGGAAACTATTTTCAGGAAAGTTTTGAAATCTCATTCCTGTCAATAATTTCCTCTTTTTTGTTATTGTTTATTATTATTATTATTATTGACTCCACTGTTGACTTGCTTTCAAACCAGATTTTGAAGCTCATTTCCTTTAAAAGAGCCCTCAATAAATTCATACGTCAGACTTCTCGCTCTATGTCCTCTTTAACCTTCAGATATACCTCTCGGACCTTTTTCTTTTTCTGAATTATATGGACATCTCACAGGCCTGAAAGTTCTTGATTGTTTTTGCGACTCTCAGCACATGCGGATATGATTTAGTTCCCTAGAGAGGATTCCTCAGATACCTACTTTTCCTCAAAAAAAAAAAAAAACCAAAAACAAAAGCCCCACCCAAATTCCATATAATCAGAAGTCTTTCTGTCTCTAAAATCTAGGCCAAGAATATAATCAAGTCAAAGTGAATTTATGAACCAACGTTTCAGTCATTAGAATCAGTTCTCTATCCCTGAGCTGAGAGCTTTATGTTGTAGTGTTTAGAGTCGCTGTTATTATGACCAATGTACCCTGCTGGTTACGTCAAGGTGGAGGTATGTCTGTTGAAGGCATTGTTCTCCAGGTTGGATGAAAGTCCTGTTAGATCTTGAAATGCTTCAGCAATAAGGATTTGCCTTTTATTTAATTTTTTTCTTGTTAGCTGAAGTTTAACCAGAAAATGATTGGCTTTAGTCCTTGATGGAAAACTTTCTTAAAACATTTTATTTTCTTGCATCTAAAGGATAGCACAGTGGAAAAGTTTGTCTTCAGTAGTAAAGAACATTTACAAGGCCTTGGGATAATTTTCTGACTATTATAAAAGGTTACAAGGATTGCAGGGTTGACAAGGATAAGGAAACTAGTCAAAAACTAGATTGTTAGGTGAAATAGTCACCTCTGACTCTGTGTGTGTGTGTGTGTGTGCGCGCGCGTGCCGGTTCTGGGGCTCAAAGTTAGGGCTTGGACACTATCCTTGAGCTTTTCTTGCTTAAGAATAATGCTCTACCACTTGAGCCACAGCTCCACTTCCAGCTTTTTAGTGGTTAATTGGAGATCAGAGTCTTACAGACTTTCTTGCCCACGCTGGCTTTAAACTGCAATCTTCAGATCTCAGCCTCCCGAGTAGCTAGGATTACAGATGTGAGTCACTGGCACCTGGCTTACCTCTTGACTTTAAAAAGTAGGCCATAAATTGTAGTTACACGGTACCTACAACTTTCTAGGACATTCGTAGACGCTTCCCTGAAGGAGAGAGGAATATGTTTATAAATAAGTACTGCACCATATATGAAGTACACAAAAAGGAAGGCAGCAAGTGCTGCTGTGGCTCAGAGCAGGAAACTGCCAATGACCTGAGGAAGACCAAGGACCATTCATCAGGGAAAAAGACGGCCTGGCTCTTGACACAGGCTTCAGAGTTAAGTGGAGGACCAAAGTGATGATGGCACCAACTTTGACAGCACACAGGAACCAGTTGGTATGTGTAAGCAGAGGGCCCCAGGAAGGCTGGAGTTGAAGGAGATTAGAACCCACAGAGCCCAAGTGCTACTTCCTAAGTAACATTGAACAATGGAGTTAAGCAAGTTGACTCATGTTTCAGAAATTTTACGAAAGGAAGCACTGAAGAAGGAACTTTTTTGTTGTTGTTGTTGTTGGCCCTGGGACTTGAACTAGGGGCCTAGGTGCTGTACCTGAGCTTTTTCCTCAAAGCTAGCACTTTTTTTTTTTTTATACCACTTTGAGCTACAGAGCCACGTTTGGTTTTCTGGTGGTTAATTGGGGGTAAGAGTTTTATAGGTTTTCCTGCCCAGGTTGGCTTTGAACCATGATCCTCAGATCTCAGCCTCCTGTGTAGCTGGCATTGCAGGTGTGAGTCACTGGCGCCCAGCTTGGAAGAGACAATTTTGATGAACTATCCAGTTAACATTTCAAAGCAGGGGGCTGGGAAGGTGGCTCAGTGGTAGAGCGCTTGCTTTGCATGCTCAAGGCCCTGGGTTCGATTCCTCAGCACCACATAAGAAAAAAGCTGGAAGTGGCGCTGTGGCTCAAGTGGTAGAGCGCTAGCCTTGAGCTGCAGAGCTGAGGGACAGTGCCCAGGCCCAGAGTTCAGGCCCCTCGACCGGACCCAAAAAAAAAAAACAAAAACATTTCAAAGCAAACTTTTAGTGTTTTATGTATTGACCTGAATTATAGTCATATAATATGTATGATTATATATAGAAATATACTTTATCTGTTAAATAGGAGAGAATTTTTAATAACTTTATTTGGAGATTATCTTAAAGTGGTTGCACAAAAGGGTTTCAAACCAACATGTCAGTTTATGAATATAATGCAATCTTGATCCATGTGACCCCTTCCATGGTTCTCCCATCTTTCCTATCCTCACCCATCCCCTCAAGTTACCCAGTTCCATTTTCACATATGTTCATTGAGTATTGACAATGTATGCACCCACCCTTTCTCTTATCTGCCCTCTCTCCCATTGACCTTCAGTTCTCTCCTCCCATTCAGGTGCTGTGTTCTGTTCACTTTAAATATCGAGAATCAGAGGCCCAGTGAGCATGTGACTTCCTACAGCTTCCAAATCAATCCATTGAGAAATTGACTCAAAGCCAGGTCTTGAAGTTTCTTCCAACCACTGCTAGACCATACCCCCCACTATCCCAGCATATTTATGATATAATTAACTTTCAGAAAACCATATGGCTTTTGTTACAAAGACTAAAGGAATGTGCTTTTCATAACGAATGGCATATGGCCTCCAATAGCTCTTGGCTTGCATGTTTTAACAAAATGAACATGTACGTAAATTAGATGCCTCAGGTCAACTAGCACACTGAAGTTGATTTTCTTTTGCTCTTTCTAATTACAACTGCATTTCTGACAGATATCAGGGATTTTTTTTTTTTGGCAGTCTACAGGTACAAAGATACAGAGTATGGCTCGTAAGATCCTTTTCTCATGGGCCTGGCCACAGAGTTTAAGTTGGGAGCTGGGGGCTCACACCTGTAATCCTACCTACTCAAGAGGTTGAGACCTCAAAGCCAGCTCAAGCGAAGTTCATGAGACTCTTACCTCCAACTAAAC
The DNA here is from genome assembly GCF_019054845.1 of Dipodomys spectabilis. Lineage (NCBI taxonomy): Eukaryota > Metazoa > Chordata > Mammalia > Rodentia > Heteromyidae > Dipodomys > Dipodomys spectabilis. The sequence continues at coordinate 3,161,670 of NW_024870716.1, read as the reverse complement.
ACCAAAAAGCCAAAAGTGGAGCTGCTGTTCAAGTGGTAGAGTACCAGCCTAAAAATAACCCAAACCAAACCCTCCCCCGTCCCCCAAAACTCAGAAAGAGCACCTATGTGCTGAATTCAAGCCCTAAGATCAGCGCACGCACACATACACACACACACACATACACACACACACACACACACACACACACACCAGGATTTGTTATTTGCAGTGGTGTCACTTGCACAACTGAGTGTTTGAAAGGGGATTGTGGACTTGTAGGAAGTTGACAATAAGAAAAAAAGGACAAAGTGAGAACAGACGAGCTGAGAGCTGCCATTTGTCTCCAGTCATTTAAATGGTATAAGGCAGGGAGACATGGTAGGTGCTCCTGTGTTGACCTAATTTAACAGCAATTAAGTGAGAGTACTCACACTTAAGCTCTCAGAGTTATTTCGAAGCCTGTCTATTTTAGGTTACAAGCCCTGTGCCCTCATCCTATTGTTGATTTAGGAGGTTTTCTGACAGAGTCTGAGAATGAGCTCTTTGCAGCTTTCACATTATCCTATTACACTATCCACCAATGGTTATTTGTACTCAAGGTCAATGACATGATCGCATTGGAATTCTCTGGACTCGGAGTTCATAAGAGAGTCCAAACTATTTTTTTTTTTTTTGTCTATGATGGAAAAATACAGCCCAATTACTGTAAGTCAGTTGGTTTATAAAGTGTTTGAGTTTCAAATTTAGCTACTCATCCCATTGGCAGATTGCCTGCCTTAAAAAAATAATTTTAAATGCTTGTATTTAAACTACTAATAATTTTCTTTTTGATTCAATTAAGTTGAAATGTAAGAACGGGAAATTTAAAACAGACACGTTTCTGAAGTAAATAAATTTAAAAAAAAGAACATTTAATTAATATTAAAATACCTAAAACCCTTTCTATTCCAAAGCCCAATTTCCTAAGAATAAAAACATATAATTTAGAATAATGTATTCATTAAGAATAAACCAAATGTTTTAAATAATAAACTTTTAGGCTTTTTTTTTTCTCCAACCAAGATGACTCACTCAAAGCCTGTTCACACACACACAAAAGCAAGTATTTTGTTAACTTGTACTCTAATTCATCTTGTATTTACTATATTCCTTTTTTTGAACAAGTCATAGCTTCTCCCTTTATAAAAGCCTATCTTCTATTAGCCTATAATTACAAACTTTGGTCCTATAGGATTGGTGAATCATAGGGCTGGTTAGAATAAATTTTCAGTAATCACATTTGACTCCAGGGTATCTGTAAACCATGACTTGAACAAAAGGAGTATAACATATGCCTTTAGCTAGAGACAAAGTTTTGGCAGTATGGAAAAAGAGATCAACCTAGAAACTCTTTAGAAAAATACTTTCTTCCTTTTTTTTTCCTAAATGAATATATTATCAGAATAAAAACCTCATCACAAACCTGTGTATGATATCAGTTATACTTACTTCATTGCTGAGCATGATATTTGAAAACAGGAGATTCAACTCCCCTTGTATATGAACATAATTTATTATATGACTGCAAAATGTAATACCAGTAGGTAAGAATAAAACTTATAAACAAATTGATGATATATACCTCTGTACAAAGTCAACCAACAATCTGGAAGACAAATGCTGTGTTCTTAACTGTCACTGCTCACTCGTGATAAGATAACTCCCACTTTGCTCACATGCTTTATGGCACACAAAGATGGTTCCAGTTTGAAGGGTATGTTTCAAGAAACTGAGCTATTTTGGTGTAGGCCATGGAGAAGCCAGGTCAAAATTTCAAATAATACAAGTCCTTGCTGTTTAGATGCTGGTACTTTCAGAACCGAACATCAACAGCCACATAGAAAAGAGACTTCACTCACTAAATTACTGAAATATATGAACTTTATATTTTTAAAACTTTATAAGGCATTTTTAAGTGATGTGTGTCAAATTGTTGTTAACATACCGATATACTTCCAATTTAAATGGGAGAATGGCCTGAGCCAGTCACCAATGGCTTGAAAGAGAGGTGAATCCTATTCATAGAAGTATTTTGTTCTGCTGAGTACCATGTTGGATTTAGTTATCCTGCATTGGTTTTAGAATGGCTTGTGGAGGTTTTACCGCTAAGAGCCAAACTAGAATGGGGAAGATACAGGGAAGGAAGGATAATGGAAAAGATAATTATCTTGGAAGGGGAAAGGAGATTAGTCACAGAGGTAAGGCGATGTTTGAGAAAGCACAGAGACAGTGGGTGAAAATTCCAAATATTGGGTGGCTGAAAGATTCTTATTAGCAAGAATGTGTACTATTTAATGGAAATGTTTCTGTTTCTGCCAAATGTCAATAATCCCAACGTCATCAGTTAGTGAAATCTGTTATGAGCATTCATTCTTTGAAAACTTCCTCTGTGTGTGTGTGTGTGTGTGTGTGTGTGTGTGTGTGTGTGTGTGTGTGTGTTGGTATTGGGGCTTAGCTATTTCACTCAAGGCTAGAACTCTACCACACTAGCCACAGTTCTACTTCCAGCTTTCTGGTGGTTAATTGGAGATAAGTCTCACAGACTTTTCTGCCCAGATTGGTTTTAAATCATGAACCTCAGATCTCAGCCTCCTGAGTAGCTAGGATTACAAGATGAGCCACCAGTGTTCTGCTTTTGTTTTTAGACAGAAAATCCTGGGACAGGCTTTATTCTATGCAGGAATTGTATTGAGCACAGAGGAAGAGAATAAGCAAAATAAACAGAAGCAAAGGCAGACACTGAGAGCCACACAAGTAGTTTAGAACAGATAATTCCCTCCTTCTACTAGCTTCCCCTTTCCCTTCTGAAGCATTCACCCATTCTGGTGAGGAGTTTTTTTTTTTTTTTTCTTTCACAACCCACTGAAGGAATGTTTGAATGAACAAAGCAGTGTTTGAATGGAGGAATGTTTGAATGACCCCTGTTGATATCAGCATTATATTTATACAGTCTGAAAAATGTACTGATTTATTAAGGAAAGGATGGAAGGGTAGAAAACGTTGATCTCTAGAGCTCCACTTTCTATCATTATGTTAATTATCTGCAACACATGTTGCTGTTGGCATTTTATAATACAAACATACCAGATGTCTAGCATTTATTTTGAGGTTTTTTTTTTTTTTTTAAAATCAAGTCTGAGCTAGTCAATTATATGTCTGGTAAACCAAAAGATATTGCTGAAATTTGTTGGCAATAGTTTTGAAACTGTTTTATGCATTTGTGTTTATTGGAAACATAATTGTTCATTGCCTTTCTCCCTAACATTCCCCATGGCACCCAAGAATTTGTGTGCAGAAATCTTTATAGGAGGTAATGTTGTTGCATGAGACTTGGAGACTGGTACCTACATGTTTAAAAATGCCCAGAAGTTTTGGCTTATCATTGCTAATGAATAAAGTCAATGGTATATTGTGAAAGACCTATCAATGACTGATTGCTTGAGCTTCTTTTAAAAGGTCAACATATAAACCAGGTGCCAGTGGCTCATGCCTGTAATCCTAGCTACTCATGAGGCTGAGAGCTGAGGGTCATAGTTCAAAGCCAGCCCAGGAAGCAAAGTAATCTCCAAAATAATCTCCAACAAACCACCCAAAAGCTAGAAGTAGAGGTATGGTTTGAGTGGTAGAGTATCGGCCTTGAGTAGAAGAAAGCTAAGGAACAGCACTCAGGCTCTGAATTCAAGTCCCAGAAGTGGCACAAAAAATAAATATAAAAACAAAAGTTCCACAAATGTTTGAAATGAAAATGAACCTGAGGCTTAATTTATTCCTATGGCCCACTATCAATCGCTGTCTTGATAGTGGTGAAGTATAAAAAAAAAAAAGGAAAGGGGAAAAATTGAGGCAGAGACAAAGAGAATTATTTTAAGGTATGGCAGAGGTAGTCTTCCTGGTTCCTTTATTTGCAATGTCTTTCTACTGTTTTTATTCTTTAAACCTTACATTTTTGCTGGTGCTCTTTTTTATCATTTTATTTGATTATCACTATTTTTTCTTTAAGTAGTTATATTTCAATTCAATTACAATTCAACAAATCACTTTGTAAGTCCAACGCATCTTGTTCAATATCAATTGATCAATATCAATTATTCTCCTCCATTTTCCCCAACCCCACCCTTCCCCTTGAGTTACTCAGTTCTTTTTTCACATAGGTACATTGGATATTATGACTCCCCCCCCCACCTTCTTCTCTCCATTTATCTGCTCTCCTCCCCTTGGCCTCCCCCTCCCAACAACACATGTTTTAGCTTCCTAGTATTCGTTTTGTTAAACTATGAGTTATTTGTTCAGAGGAGTTTTGCATACTTCAATATATCATACTTTAATCAATATGTTTGTTTATATATGTATACTGTCTTGTACATGTTTCATACATATTTATAATTTAGGTTGTCTATTTTTTTTAATAGATAGGGCACAGACACAGGTCGATATTCTGAAAGGCCCTTAAGGAAAACTTATTTGGTGGAGCAACCTCTATATGGTATATCTTGACATAGAACCTTCCAGAAAACATTGAAGTGTGCAAATAGAACAAATGCTTTGACTACTTATCTACATTTAGCCACAACTATGCATTCTCACAGTTATGGGAAAGGCTGAAGGCCAAGTTCTTGTCTGGTTTTGAATCTAGTCAAGTCCTTACATGCTTCTGTGAATCTCAGGGCAAGGTTTAATTTTCTCATGACTCAACAGAGCCGATTGTTTGGTGGCATAAAATTACATTTTTTTTGTGTGTGTGTAAGAAAAGATGACAGAGTCTAACTGATGTCAGGGAAAATATAATGGAAGTAAAATATAAAACGATGTAAATCCAAATGACATATAACTCATACAACTGGAAGATTGTTATTAAAATTTGTAAGCATTATCACTTTGTGTTGCTTTTGAAGATGAATCTAGGACCCTAAGTCATCTTGGTCTCAGGTTTGGAGGTTGCTGTCCTCTGTGGATCCCAAGGGCTTAAGTTTGTTCCCCAAAGTCTAGCCTTAAGTAAGTTTGTCCCCAAAGTAAAGGTTGTATTCTCCAACCTTCATTGATATAATAGAGGTGTATGTGTGTGTGTGTGTGTGTGTGTGTGTGTGTGTGTGTGTGTGTGTGTATGCACATGTGTACTATTTGAGAGCATGCTCATTTCTGCCATTTGGAAAAGAGCATGTGGACTATGAACAAATTCATTGAGTCACTGGTGAAATGGAGAGAAGTGTGGAGCATGGAGTTATATGGCTGCCACCCTTCTAGCACCTTCCTTCTGTGGGTAGGGTTGTTCAACCAGCTTAAAAATTATTTACTTAGGAGCCACTTACTGAGTGCTGCCTGAGTCAGGCCTTGTGCTGGGCAATGGAAATAGTCATATCTCTGAATCCGAGGGGCTCAGAGGAAGAAAGGCATAAAACTCCAGAGTTGCTATAAAGTAGGATAACACAGAGATATAGTCTGAGGCTTAACAGCCTGCCTAGGGTTGGGTAGAAGGTGTACTATTAAGCAATAAAAGCTAGTTCATTTGATTGAATTTTTTTTCACTTAAGCTGTAACAACAGCAACAAAAAGAAATAAAAATGTATATAGATTATCTTTAAATTTAATGATCTGTGTGGGGCTCACATGTGAAAAATTACATTTTATCTGCTAAATAAGTAAAACTTGGTAGTCAGACTTTAATATGTTTGTAAAGTTTTTACAAAGGAAGAGATAAACTCCACTGTATTTGGAAAGTAGTAATAAAATATAATGGAAGATGAGTCAGGATAAATTGTAAGGTGTGACAAGTTACAGACCTAGCTAAGTTTTTATTTTGATTTCACAATTTTGGGGGCCCATGTCAGAAGTTAAAATGAACGTTAATTTGGGATAAAATATATGCTTTTGTTTTGGTTTGGTAAAATGTATTTAATTCCATCTTCCAGATAAATTTGGAACAATTCATTATTTTTTAAAAATATCTTGTTTGAATATTTTAAATTATCCGTAAGTACTTGTACAAAGGGATTTCAATTCGACATGTCTGTGCAGTACAATGCATCTCAATCAATGTCATCCCTTCCATCATTCTCTCCCATCTCTCTGAAACCCCACCCAACCCCTCAATTTACCTAGTTTCATTTCCACATGTTATTAGACTTTTGATTACAATTACATTAAATCTTTAATTTTTGTGATTCAATATTCTTCTCACATACCATGATATAAATTTCATTTGATTCAAATGTATTTTGGGGGTATTTTTTGGTCAGTCCTGGGGCTTGAATTCAGGGCTTGGACACTGTCCCTGAGCTTCTTTTGCTCAAGGATAGCACTGTACTACTTGAGCCACAGTGTCCCTTCTGGCTTTTTCTGTATATGTGGTTCTGAGGAATTGAACCCAGGGCTTCATGCATGGTAGGCAAGTACTCTACCACTAAGCCACATACCCAGCTCCTGAAATGTATTTTTTAAAAGTTATGTTTAAGCTGTGTGCCAGTGGCTCACACCTGTAATCCTGGCTACTCAGGAGGCTGAGATCTGAAGATCATGGTTCAAAGCCAACTTGGGCATGAAGGTCCGTGAGACTCTTATCTCCAATTAGCCACCAGAAAACTGGAAGTGGTTCTGTGGCTCAAGTGGTAAAGCACTAACCTTGAGCTGAAGAGCTCAGGGACAGTGCCCAGGCCCAGAGTTCAAGATCCAGGACTAAAAGTGATGTTTAAGATCTATTTTTAGTATTAGCATTAGTATTTGGTGGTATTGGGGATTGAACCCAGAGCCTTGCGCTTGCTAGGCAGGTCCTTGTACCATTTGAGTCATGCCTTGAGCTCTTTTTACTTCAGGTATTTTGGAGATAGAGTCTCATGTCTATTCCCAGCCCAGCACAATTTTTTCCTATTTATGCTTCCAATATTATCAAGGTATAGGTTGAGATGGGGTCTTGGGGACTTTTTACCCAGACTAGTCTCAAATCATGATCTATTCTTGACCTCCGCATCCTAAATAGCTAGGAGTTTAAGTGTGAGGCACAGGGCTCTAAGGTTTCTGAGAAGTATATGGATTTATTTTTATGCTTATCTCATGTCCAGCTATTTTTTGACTCATTGTTTCTAATGCTTTTTTGAGTGGACTCATTGAGTCAAGATGAAATAATAAAAAAATAAATAATTATGGGCATTGTTTATTTAATACTCTCTTTTTTTTAGATCTCTTTGGTTGAGGAGTCATCATAATTTAGCTCTCTGGGAAGATTGTTTAGGAAAACATTTGGCTTTAGTCACATACTCTTGCATTTGAAACTCATGGTTTACCATACCAGCACACCACCAAGTCAGTCACCAGCAGAGTTCATGTCAGCAGCACTGGAAGTATTATTTTTGCTCTTGCTCCAGCAAAGTGAGATGCCTCTTCTTCCAAGCTGCACTCATTGTTTGCTGACAACATGGATGATGTTTTACTCGTAGCTTGTGAATATGATTGTTTTTCAGTACATAAAAAACATAATTGGGAAATTTTAAAAATGCTGCAATGAAGGATGATACGAATGGGGAGAAATGGAATGCACAAACTTGGAGGAACTCTTCCATGACAGAAGTGATTTATTGATGAATGATTTACCAGCAGTATACATCAGAATTACATGGTAATCTTGGTCAACAGGTACAACACGTGGTTCAGTGCCTGGTTTACATTCTTTCCCATCTGTGGCTTTGTTTTCTAGGCTAAGAGTTGCTATAATGGAGTAAGCAGGCATTCTTATTTTCCTCTCTCTGACATGGGAAGAACATACAAGTATTTATGTTCTAAACAAGTCACTCTGGTAACATAATGTAGGATGAATGAGAAAAAGACCAAACCAGCATCAAAGACTAGATAAAGGCACCAGCAGGGTACTGGCAAAAATGGAGAGAGGTGCATCTGTGATGAATTAGTCAGAGGAGCAAAGGAGAAACCAAGGATAGCTGCCAGGCTTTTGGATTGAATGAATGATGTTGTGATGCTGTCATCTACATAGGGATTAGGAGAGGGAAGAGGGGCTTGAGAGAGAACCACTTGTTGGCAGTTGTGCATACAATCGGCTTTGAGGGGACATGGTAGCTGATACAGAGATTTGGCACCCACGAAAGACCGATCTACCAGACTTTCCATCCAGTCATTATTTTTCCCCCTACTCTGGGGCCCAAGGAAATAAAAAGGATTGAGCTTATAATAAAAACGCAGAATACAATAAATGACTCAAGGGACTCCATTTTCATTTAAAAGTCTTCTGAAGTAGTCCTGTGTTACGTTGTGCTGTGGCGGTAGTAAAACACACATTAAACTTATCATTGTAAACACATCTAAGGTAGGTGGCATCAGTCCATTCACACAGTTGTATAGCCATGGCTGACTTCTATTTCCTCAGAGTTGATTGGTGATGTTGAGTATCTTCTCGTGCTCATTGGCCATTTGTATCTTTTCCTTGGAGAAACTTCTGTCCAAGTCCTCTGCCTATTTTTCCCTCATTGGGTTGTTTGCTTTTTCATTGTTGAGTTGCAACTATTTTTAATCCCTAGAGAGAGGAGTCAAATTCTGATCACTTACCAACTTCTGATTTCCATTATTATTTACAACTAATGATTTTATTGTTTAAGAAAACAGTATGTGGCTGGGGGTCAGGTGGCTCATGCCTGTCATCCTAGCTACTCAGGAGGCTGAGATCTGAGGATGACAGTTCAAAGCCAACCAGCCAGCTAGCAAGGTCTGTGAGACTTTTATCTCCAATTAATCAGCAAAAAGCCAGAAGTGGAGCTGTGGCTCAAGTGGTAGTACACTAACCTTGAGCAAAAAAAGCTCAGGGATAGCACTGAGGCCCTGATTTCAAGCCCCAGAACCTGCACAAAAGAAAAAAGAAAAGAAAAGAAAGAAAAGAAAAGAGCATATGGCCCAACATTCATGGTTCACACTTATAATCCTAGCTCCTTATGAACTCACAAGACTGAGATCTGAGGATCGGAGTTTGAAGCCAGCCAGTCAGTCAGGAAAGTCTATGAAATTCTTATTTCCAATTAATCAGCAAAAAGCTGAAAGTAAAGGTTGGCTCAAGTGGTAGAGGCTAACCTTGAGTGAAAAAGCTAAAGGACAGTACCCAGGCCCTGAATTCAAGCCCTAGCACTGGTGTAAACAATGACAACAAAAACAATACAGCACCTGAAGCACTGAATTCCAACATGATTGAGTGAGACTAATTTCACATACCTTTGACACAGATCTAATATTTCTAGCTCTTTGCTTAGCTGGACGCTGGAGATAACTTGTCCTCATAATGAATCAGTGCACATCTGTTTTTTCTACATTAACAGCTATTTCTATACTTGGTTGGAAGTTTGAAGAACTACAGTCAGACTCCTGTCTTGCTCACAAAAATACCAGATAAATATATACAAATGACGGTGCTTGTCTTTTTAAGGATATATTTGGCCTTAAACTGAGGACAAAAGAAGATACAAACTTTAGCCTGTGGTTTGGTTACCTCAACTCTCACAGTGGTGTGGGCTTTCACCTACAGCCTCACAAAGGGACCATTGCTGCGTGCACATGGGACTCTGTTTATAATTTGAGAACAGAGGTGAGAAAGAATGTAGGCTTTCTATTTTGTGACATTTTTGTGGTGACGTGGATATTTTTATGAAATCTAGCCATGAAATTACCCTTCACTGAAAAAAGATAACACATGAGGAACTATTTTGAAAGAGTAAACTATTTAACTAGTCTTGTGTGCCCCAAATAAAAGCATACTCAGTTGTTTGTAACTGGCTTAGTTGGCTGATTTGGGGGGCAATAAATTTTAATAGATTTCTGATACCCAAACTATTTCTATATCAACAAAGGAAACTATATTCTTTTAAAATACCCCAGAGTCAAAAGTTATGCTTATAGAAACACCCAGTAAAATGATGCTTGCTTTGTAAATGTCCTAAAATCATTTCCATATGCTTTCATTTATTTACTTCCAAACAGATTGCAAGTAACTGAAAAGGAGCTGTTTCTAATCCCCTTTTATTGCATAATATGATGTTTTATGTCCAGTGTGAGCTACATAAATGGTGCTGACTGATTGATCTGGCACTTGATGGAACTTTTTTATTTGCAAATTCAAGAGTTGTTTTAAATTTGGGGTGGAAGGGAAAAGAGTCTTTAAAATTTATAGTATTTCTGTTAGATAAGCACTTTTAATACATTCCAAAGATTTTAAATGTAATGGATGAGTATTCCTAAGAGCTCTGAGTTCTAAGCATTCATAGTTGCCCGGTGCATATTCTGTTTAATTTGACTTACCACTCAATTAATGACATCAACATCCATCAGTCTGTGGTGTTTGTCATTCCCCAAACTTCTTCAATTTTGTCCTGGCCATCAAATTTGTTTAGAAACAAGAACAATTTTAATAGAAGCTTGAAAAATCACTTCTCTGATACCTTATAACTTGGAGATAAGAGTCTCTTTTTGTAGTTGTGCTGGTACTGGGGCTTGAATTCAGGACAGAGGTGCTGTTTCTGATTTCAAGAGTAGTACACTACCTCTTTGAGTTATAGCCCTACTTCTGCTCATCTGTCTGTCTGTCTGTCTGTCTGTCTGTTTGTCTCCCTCTCCCTCTCTCTTTCCCTCTTTTCCCACTCTCTGGTTAACTGAATATAAAAGTGTTAAAGACTCCTGCCCTGGTTGGCTTTGAACCACAATCCTTCTATCTCAGCTTCTTGAGTAACTAGGATTACAGTTGTGAGCTACGAGCACCTGGCAAGAAGTGACCCTTTTGATAACAAAATGAAATTCTTCTGTGGTGGTACTAAAGTTTGAGCTGAAGATCTCATATTTGCTCTGCAGGCACTGTATCACTTGAACCACAACCTCAGCTCTTTTCTCTTTAGTTATTTTCTTTTAGATGTTTTTGCCTAGTGCTAGATCTCAGACCAACCTCCTTCTACCCGTTCCTTCTAGCAGCTGGGATCCAAGATGTGCACAATTGTGCCTTGTTAATTGAAATGGGATCTCCATAACTTTTTGTATGGGCCAGCTTTGACCTATCTTTACCTCCAGAGTAGCAAGATTATAGGTATGAGTCTGAAATATACATTTTTAGTGTTCTAGAATTTCACTTTCTAAAATGGTAGCTACTAACCACATGTGATGATTTAGTACTTGCATGTGGCTAATTCAAACTGACATATGCCTCATCTAGAAAATAAACAATAGTTTTGATAACTTCTAGGAAGCAAAGAATGCCATTATTGTTATTATTATTATTATTGGTTGGTGTGGGGCTTGAACTCTGGGCCTGGGCGCTGTCCCTGTGCTCTTCAGCCCAAGGCGAGTGCTCTACCACTTGAGCCACAGCTCCACTTCCAGTTTTCTAGTGGTTTATTGGAGATAAGAGTCTCACGGACTTTCCTGCCTGGGCTGGCTTTGAACCGTGATCCTCAGATCTCAGCCTCCTGAGTGGCTAGGATTATAGGCGTGAGCCACTGGCACCCGGCTGCCATGATTATTTTTAAATATTGGTTCTATGTTAAAAATATAATATTTTAGAGATCTTAGGTTACAATAAAATGAATTATTAAACGAACTTCTGATTTCTTTTTCCTTCCTGATAACATGGCTATTAAAAACTTTAGAATGAGGTTGGACACTGGTAGCTTACACCTGTAATCCTAATTACTCAGGAGGCTGTGATCTGAGGATCACAGTTCAAAGCTAGCCCAGGCAGAAAAGTCCACAAGACTCTTATCTTCAATTAACCATCAAAAAGCTGGAAGTGGAGCTGTGGCTCAAGTTGTAGAGTGCTAGCCTTGAGCCAAAAAGTTAAGGGAGAAAGCACAGACCAGGAGTACAAGCCCCCGTACTGGCACACACAAAACAAACAACTTTAGAATAACATGTGTGACCCAGTTATACTTTGATTACACAGAGCTCTGCTTTTCAACCTCAGCAGTGTGTGCATTTGAGACCAGTTCATTAGGCCCTGAGTTCAAGTGCCAGGACTGGTACATATACACAAAAGATCAGAGGTAATTTATAGAACCCACTTTTAACTTCACTAAGGTGCATATTATACTGTGTTCCCTGTTCAGGTGGGAAATAAGTAATTGCTCTTTATTCTTTCACCCCTTTTAGCCTGAGTTTTCACCACCTTCACACTTGGTAGGTAGTTAGCTCATAAGGGAGAAAGGTCAAATATTGATCTATTCAAATTGTGCCATGTGACCATCATTGCAAATGGCATTGTTTTTCTATATTGGAGGAGGGCTGAATCAATTAATCATAGCAGATTGGTTGCTATCGGACTGTCAGTGAGCTACCTAAATGTCCAGGGAAATACCAAAGAACAGCCGGGACCCTTCCCATGGCAGAGGCCAAAGGCACCAGAAGAGAAGCTCACTCATTTTAGAAGAAATGGTTTTCATTTGGGTCACAGCTGTTGGCATTCCAAGGGCTCTCATTTCTGTCCGTGGAACTGAAGAGTTTCTGTTAGAGGTTTAGTCCTATCCAAGGGTTTGGTGACATCATTAAAAAAATTACTGAGTGGTTAGGGAATATGTTTGATGTATAGTGGATAATTGTTTAAAAATGGTTTGTATGGTGGCCAGGCACTGTGATGCATGTCTATAATCCAAGCTACTAGGGAAATATAGATAGGAGAATTAAGGTCTGAGGCTGGCCGTGGGCAAAAATATAAGATTCTCTCTTAAAAAATAACTGAATAAAAGAAAATAAAAATAAATAACTATATCACAAAGGGCTGAGGGTATGGCTTAAGTGGTAGTTTGTCTAGCAAGCTTACAGCCCTGAAGTTAAAAAACAACCAGTACCAGAAAAATTATTTGTACAGAAAAGGATAGATTTTTAAAAGCTAAACATGGAGTGACTTCTTAGAGAAAAAATGCTTTATTCATGTGAACACATTCCTCTTTGTAAAGCATCCACTCTTGCTGGCCACCCATAAACAGAGGTGTACTGAAACTATGGACAATTTGATGACCCTGTGGATATCTTCTCCCTTCTCCTTTCCTCTTCAAATTTCAAGTGCTTGAATAACGTAGCCAATGATTTATATAGCTAATTGTGTTGTCTTTTGAATACCACTGTCGTGATACAGTTGTGATTTAAGAACTGTGCCATGTCAGGCCACAAACCACGCAGACCTCACGTGACTTTGCTTGAAGGTCTTAGCAGTACTGTTTTATGTTGATGTATGGGTCACTTTTTGCCTGGTTTTCTGGCTTACTCCAGATAGATATGTTCAGAAACCACTTTGTCTAATGGAAGTTGAAATCCTTGCCTATTTGTTTATATATCATTGTTTCTATGGGTAACCATGGTGAAACAGTGAAATTGAACCCCTTTTTCTTCCTAGAAAGAGCAATTTGCAGATCCCTCAAAGGCAAAATTCTTTGGCATACTAGGCCATTTATTTAATTTATTTATTTTATCATTTGTGTATGTGTGTGTGTGCGTGCCGAATGAGACTTGCACCCTGAGTGTTTTTGCTCAAGGATAGTGTTCTACCACTTGAGCCCCAGCTCCATTTTTCACCTTTTGCTGGTTAATTGTAAATAAAACTCTTGGATTTGTCTGCCTGGGTTGGCTTTGAACCATCATTCTCAGATCTCAACCTCTTGAGTAGCTAGACATGACTACTAGTGCCCAGTCTAGACCTTGTTTTGAAAGGTGTTCTAGTTCTCAACGCTTAGTTTGGAAGCTGGGGTTTTAAGGCTAATATTCATTACCAAGGCTTTACGTATAGCTATTTCACGATAGATCGCTGATGTACATTTTATTACCTTGTGGAGAAAATTGTTTAAGAATAGCTCTGCACAGAGTACAACATTTTGGCGTTGAACTTATATGTTGGAGAGAGTATCTGACTAAGATCATACCTAATAGTTATTGCTTTGGCTATGATTTTGGATTATTACTATATCTGATTCTATACTATAAGGGAAGGAAATGTGTTCAGGGATGTCCACATACCAAAAAGTATTGAAAAAATATGTATCATAGTTTTTTATGATGTTGGAAAGAGGAAAAATGGATGGAGAGAAGCCAAGCACAGTATAGATTAAAAAATGTTCCATTTCCTATCCTTGTTGCTAACATTCTACAGTTGCCATCATCACTCCTGGCTTTTAAGGACAGAAAGTACAGTAACAAACCCTCTGTCAAAAGAGATACTTGAAGCTGGGGCTAGTGGCTCATACCTATAATCCTAGCTACTCAGGAGGCTGAGATCTGAAGATCATGGTTGGAAGCCAGCCCAGGCAAGAAAGTCTATAAGACTAATATCTCCAAATAACCACTAGAAAACGGGAGGTGGGACTATGGCTTAATGTGGTAGAGTGCTAGCTTTGAGTGAAAAAGCTTAGTGACAAAGCCTAGGTCCTGAGTTCAAGCACTATGACTGATAAAAAAAATCTTGGAAATGGTGTTTTTTTTCCTAAACACAATACAGCTTACACCCTTCAAAGAACTCTGTCCTTAATTGCCTCTTGAGCTACATGTGAATATTTTACAAAACCTCATTGAGAAACAGTGCAATTGGAAAATTTAATCAAATAAGTTTAGTGTCAGGCAGACTGCAAATTGGCTATGGTCTAAACTTGGCTGTATATCCAACACATTTAGAAGCCACTTAACTACTTGGCTATCTAAAATACAATTTTGTGCAATTTGAATGTTTTGGCCAATATTAATCTATAACTGCCAAAATGAGTTTAAATGATAGGGTTATACCAAAGTTTCAGGAGCCACAAAGAGCCTATTTTACTCTCATATTTGGTAAATTACAGAGTGTTCTTCTTTAAGCAAGCATATAAGATAAGCAATAGAAATAGCCCATTCTATTATGATTGGGTGGATTAGACCAGGTTTTTTTCTTGGTTCTTCTTAAGTCCCACATAATTATCTATGAAAACCTTTGCTTAATTCAAATAAGAATTTATTTACCAAACATGCATAGTTGGTGCAAAGTATTTTCAGGTTTTGAACTGATTGCCTGAACTACATGTTTGGCTTTGAATTTTGTTTTGCATTGCAACAAGCAAGTCTTATTTTCACTTTGTCTCCATGGCTGAGCTTATAACAACACACCAGGAGATCAATGCCAGTAGCACTTAGGTAGTTCATATTCCTGATGGGGCTGAAAAGGTAATTTTAAGCACAGAGTCATCCTATGATGCTGAGTTGCCAATATTAATTTAATAAAGATAAAAATGGTTGGTTTTGTTCCCTGTTATATAATAGTACCTGGCAAACATGTTCAGTAAATATTTTTTAAATAAATAAATGTATTAACCCACAGTGGTAATTTATACTCATTAGATGTTTCTTAAAAACAAAGAAGAGGGCTGATTTTGGCACTATGGTAGAATTTTAGGAATGCTAGAGTTTAGGGAATTATTCACAATGATATGGAGAGGTTTTTTAGTCCAATATTTTATAAATCACTTAAGAGACCTTCATGTTTATTTCTGTATCAGTATGGACTTAGTCTTTGAATCATCACCCAGAAAAACATTAAAATGAGGGAAAGAACAAGAAAACACCCACCACAGGAAGCTGTGAGGCTGCTCTTCCCCAGGAAGGGAGCTGGGAAAAGAAGGCACCAAAGAAAGCAAGAGGAACCTTGCAAGGGATAATCTATCCTGAGTTCTGTAGGGTGAAGAACGATGATTTGTATTATCTGTCTATCTATCTATCTATCTATCTATCTATCTATCTATCTATCTATCTATCTAACTATGCATCTATGTACCTATTATCTATCACATATCATATCTGTCGATCTACATATCATCTGTATATATCTGTCATCTTATTACCTATCACCTCTATCAACCATCTGTATCTATCTACCATTTATCTAGATATTTACTATCTGCCCATCCATTCACCAATCTATTTTCTTTCTATCTATCCTATCTATCTGTCATCTATCATCTATATCTATCATCTATCATTTATATATTTATTATCTACCCACTTATCCATCTACCAATCTATCTTCTGTCTGACCATCCATCCATCCATCTCAATTTTGGTAAATTTCAGAGTATTCCTCTTTAAGGAAGCATTTAAGATAAGCAAAAGAAATAACTATGCACTGTCCCTATCTATCTATCTATCTATCTATCTATCTATCTATCTATCTATCTATCTATCTATCTATCTCTATCATCTTCCTCTTTCTTTAGGTCTCTCTATTTCAGTCTACCACCATCGTTATCTAGCTATCATCATTTATCTGCAACAGAGCCAAAGATAGGACTGATTCACTGATTGCAGGGCTGCCAAAAGGCAGTTAGTTACTTGATGTCTATGTATGTGTAGGCAAATGTACAGATATCAGGTAGGTTTATATACTATCTAATTATAGCTAGATGTATTACTATGGTACAAGACATTTTGACATGGAGAAAATTCATTTAACTCTTGAAATAATTCACAATATTACTAGTATCTTTTTTTTTTTTTTTTTGGGTCCGGTCCTGGGGACTGAACTCTGGGCCTGGGGACTGTCCCTCAGCTCTTCAGCTCAAGGCTAGCGCTCTACCACTGAGCCCCTTCCCAGCCCTACTACTATCTTTAATCACCATTATTTTACAGAAGAAGAAAGTGGGCTTGACACATTCAATATATTTACCCAAATCCATAAGTTAATAGATGACAAATGAGGGATTTAAACCTGGGAGACAAGACTCCATCCACATCAGGCAGAAGAAGAGCCTTACTAATTTTCATGCTGTATTGTGTTTGTTGTCTTTGTCTTTCTTACTTGACTGAGATTCCTGAGGTTGTGAGCTGGGTGTTGTGTGTTTGTTTCCTATAAATCCTCTCACAGATGATAACCTTGAACATCTTGAGTGCCCAGTAAATGATCAAATGGAAGGCAGAGCTTATACAGGTAAAATTTGGAAGCCTATGGGCCACAGTTGCTAGCAAATTATCCCAATGTCCTTTTGGATTTCCATGGCTTAGATGCACGTGTGTGTGTGTGTGTGTGTGTGTGTGTGTGTGTGTGTGTGTGTGTGTTGTATTTGCAAAATTTAAAAACCAAAGAAAGTTAATAATAATAATTGGCATGCTCAAAAAAATCTCATGTTAACCTTCCCTCCCTCCTTCCCTCCCTTCTTCCTTTCCTTCCCTCCTTCCCCCTTCTTTCCTTCCTTCCTTCCTTCCTTCCTTCCTTCCTTCCTTCCTTCCTTCCTTCCTTTCTTTCTTTCTTTCTTTCTTTCTTTCTTTCTTTCTTTCTTTCTTTCTTTCTTTCTTTCTTTCTTTCTTTCTTTCTTTCTCTCTCTCTCTCTCCTTCCTTCCTTCCTTCCTTCCTTCCTTCCTTCCTTCCTTCCTTCCTTCCTTCCTTCCTTCCTTTTTCTTCCCTTGTAACCCTCCCTCTTCTTTCCTTGTTCTGTTAAAATGTAAAAGACATAGTAAGAAAACTAAGACTTTTATGACTGGAGACAGTACTAGTCTCCACTGTCATGGATGTCAGTTCTCATTTTCTTCCCCTGATGGCTACCAGGACAGTGCCATGGGCTTGTTTATCTTGTCAATCTACTTCTAGTGTTAGGGTCTCCCAAAAAAGGAGAGTTAGCAACCACCACCACCACCACAACAACAAAACCAACCTAATTTAAGGTAAAAAATCCTAGTTTGTTGTCAACAATTTGTCAAACATCTCAGTGTGTTAGGTCTGACCTTGCCTGGTGACAGTGACAGCACTGAGGACCTCCTTCCCAGGTTCTTGGTGTTGCCTTTAATGACAACATGGACCAAAAATGGTAACTATGTGCTCCATAGGATGCCATCCATCCGTCAGTGTAGAGGGAAGAGCACATGGCCAACACTAGCTAGGCGAGTGCGTCTGGGGTCAGTGGAAATGCTGGATGCATGGAGAGAGTGAGCTCTGGACTCTTGACTCC
Organism: Dipodomys spectabilis; assembly: GCF_019054845.1. Classification (NCBI taxonomy): domain Eukaryota; kingdom Metazoa; phylum Chordata; class Mammalia; order Rodentia; family Heteromyidae; genus Dipodomys; species Dipodomys spectabilis. The sequence continues at coordinate 3,143,734 of NW_024870716.1, read as the reverse complement.
TTCTTTCTCATTTTGTGAGTTAAGACAGCCTGGAGCCTGGACTGTGGTGTCGAGGCCGTCCTCATTTGTCCTTTCTCTCGTCCTATGAGCTTGCTCTGTATAATTTTTATTTTGAACAGAAAATATTTTACAAACCGGGTACCAAATGAAATTTTATTTTTAAAACACAGCCTGACTATATAGGACTCTGTAACCGCATTCCAATCTGCCCCAGCTGGCTCTCCTCCCTCACCCGCACCCCATGTCAGCAGAGGAGCCAACTCACCTTTTGCTAGGTCAGGGGGAAGAATTTCCCAGCATCCATTCTGGCAGCCGATATACCCACAGATGGTTAACATCTCCAGTGTTGGCCAAGTTGGAACTTCTGCTTTATTTCTTAATTAGAAACAAGCTAATAGCTCAAAACACACATTTCTTGGGTTTGTTTTTGTTTTCTGCATAAGGCAGTGTTGAAAAGAGAGGATCTGTCTTGATTCAATTTCGAAATTGAAGACCTGGTTTCATCCTTATTAGATTTTAACTTCTGCAGAGAAAGCAGGCCTGTGTTTCCCCTTAGTTGAATAGATTGTCAATGGCCAGTGGCTAACTCTCAGTCAAGAATGATGTTTTGCTGGGGCCAGTGACTCACTTCACACCTGTAATCCTAGCTACCTCAGGAGGCTGAGATCAGAAGATCATGGTTCAAATCCAGTGAGGACAGGAAAGTCCGTGAGACTCTTATGTCCAAGTAACTACTAAAAAGCCAGAAGTGGAACTGTCACTCTAGAGGTACATAGAGCACTAGCCTTGAGCAAAAAAGATAACATACAGAACTCAGGCCCTGAGTTCAAGACCCAGGACGGGCACAAAACAAAAACAAACAACAAAAAGAGAATGATGTTCTTTACTTGGAGACACAGCAAGTCATCCTGAATAACTCCAGCTTAATGAGTGTGAGTCACGTGGAAACACAAGAAAGCAAAGGCAAGACCACAATCAACAGTATGTGGAAGGAAGAAGAAAGCTGAGATCTAGGTTGAGCTACATTTATCATGTTTCTTTCATGATGCTCCCTGGGCTTCTTACATTGCAAACAACTCAGGTCAGATTTGCTTTTACCTGAGCAAGGGGAGCATTTTTCCTGGTGAGGATCTGTACTTCAGGGAGGGTTTACTGAGCTACCCAACACTGTACGCAGAGCAACAGCAAAGAAGTGTGGAAAGAGCAAGTGCTGGTGGCTCATGCCTGTAGTCCTAGCCACCCAGGAAAGTTGAGATCTGAGGATCACATTTCGAAGCCATGTGGGACAGGAAGGTTATGAGACTATTATCTCTAACTGACCACCAGAAAAACAGAAGTGGAGTTCAAAGCGATAGAGTGCTAGCCTTGAGCAAAAGAGTTCAGGGAAAAAAAAAGGGAAAGCACAAAATTAAATTAATTTTGAGTGTAGATAACTCTCAGTAACCTAACATCTTCACATCATGTCACACATAGAAAATAATAGAGAATAGAAAATATTTGGGTACATTTTAACATACCTGACAGCCAGGATTTGGTGAAACCAAATAGATATTTTTCTTTTTGTTTTTCTTTCTTTTTTGTGATTGGAACTTAGGGCCTTATGCTTATAGTGCTTGAGTTATGTGTCCAGTACTTTCTGCCTTAGTTATCTTTCACATAGGAGCTCACATTTTTGCCTTGAACTGTGATTATCTTATATACACCTCCCATGTAAGCTGAAATTACAGATATCTATCATTATACCTAACAGGTGCTTTGAGATGGGGGTCTTGCTAACTCTTTTGCTGAGAATGATGTTAAACTGCCATCTTCTTCCTTCTTCCTTCAGAGCAGCTAAAATTACAGGCATGATCCAGTGTGCCCAGCTCAAATGCACATTTTAATACTGTATAATTTATGATAAGAAAAAAGAGTAACACAGAATATTAGAGGATATAACAAATATTGGCTTTATGGAAAAGTTCCCAAACCGATCTTCTCACATATTTTAAGGAGATGTTTTCATGAACATAATTTTGTTACACGTGTTTCAAATGATTACATACTATTTCTGATCAAGACAATGTAATAATAACTTTAATGACCAGCAACTTGCCATGAATGAGAAACGGTCAAACATGTGTGATATAAAATGTAAAACAAATGTTAACAGGACCAAAACTTTCATAGCTGTAGAAATTATTTAAAAAGGCTCAAACAGCTACTTCCCTTTCCTGGTAAAAGTGACGTCATCTTGCAACTTGGTCAAAAAACAATGTAGCTTGAACTTGTGGTATTTATTTTTCTTCCCAGGTGAAATTCCTGTAATACACAGTCACTGGTTTAAAGTGCACAACTTTGTGGCCGTTACCGCATTCATAACATTGTGTAACTGCTACCTGTCTTTGGCCTCAAAACTTCATCATCTCAGAATAACAGTTTGTACCCATTAGGCAATCATTGTCCCTTCCTATGTCCTCCTGCCCTGTGGTAACAACTAATCTGCTCTCAAATGCCCTATGGATTTGCCTAATCTATGTATTTTAGCTACGAGAAAAAACACATACTTCATGCCCTGTAGTGTCTTGATTCTTTTCTTCAAATATAAATTTTAAGGTCTACCTGAGTTGCAGGATCTATCAACCTTTTCATGGGCAAATAGTACTCCATTGTATGTGCATGGCACATTTTCTCTATTATTGGGCAGCAACATTATTTCCACCTTTAGGCTCCAGTGAAAATTATGAACACTTATTAATAATCATTGATTAGTTCTCATGTGTGATTTTCAATTCTTTTGGATATAAACATTGAGGCAGAATTTTTGGGTCATGTGGCAATTCTATATTGACCTTTAGGAAGGAATTGCCAAACCACGTCCCTCAGTTGCTCCACAACTCTCTGTCCCCACCAACAATGGGCATGATTTCTTATTTTCCCACATCTTTACCAACACTTACTTTCTGATTATTTGTTTGTTTACTTTATAAATAGCTGTCCTCATGTAGTTTTGATTTGTATTTCCTTAATGACATATGAAGTTGGACAACTTTTCTGTCCTCAAAGTTTCTTATAGTAATTTCTTCTAAAAGTTTATTCATCTGGCATTTTTATAGTCACCCAGAGAAATAATAGCAGAAAAATCATCAAATTTCATAGAAAGCATAACTCTATATGCTCTCAAGAAGTTCAATGGGTTGCACAGAGGTTGAACTCAAAGGATGCACATTGAGACATGTTATAATCAAATTGTTAATAAACAAAGGGGAAATCTTGAAAGCGGCCAAAGGAAAAAATACTTTGTCACGTATAAGAGGTCCTCAGTATGATTAACAATGGAATTCTTATCAGAAACAAGAGTGCTTAGAAGGTAGGAAATACTTTGTATGTCCCTCCCCCACAGTATAATCCCTGCTTTCACTATATTTGATGTCAGTATAACTTGTGGAAGAGATGGGGAAAAACAAGTTGTTTAAGGATACAGGTGGACCTGTTGCAACAATGAGAAGTACAAGTTGACATGTCCAAAAGGAGCTTTACAACGCCGGTGCGGGGGGGGGGGTTGCACCGGGGGGGGGGGGAGGAGAAGGATTGGGATTGGGGGGGAGGGGGGAGGCTGGGAAGGGATGTGAAGGGTAAACCAAAGGAGGAGGCTGCAATGCTTGGTAAGAAATGTACGCATTATCCTGCCCATGTAATTGTAACCCCTCTGTACAGTATGTTCACAAATAAAATAAAATTAAAATAAAAAAAAAAAAGAAGGTAGGAAATACTATAGTTAAAGCATTGACGTAACAGAACTGTCAATGGTCAAGAATTCTATACCCAGCAAAATTATCCTTCAAAAAATCAAGAAAGGCTGGGTGCTGGTGCCTCACTCATATCTCATTCCAGCCCCTCAAGAGGCTAATAACTGAGGATCACCATTCAAAGTCAGCCTAGGCAGAAAAATCTTCAAGACTCAATTTCCATTTACTGGCTAAGCAAAATGCCTGACTGGAGGCACAGATCTAATGGTAGAGTGCTATGAGCAAAGATGGCAAGGCTCTGAGTTTAAAGTAATTGTGCATTAAAAAAGAAGATAAAGTGAAGACTTTTACAGATAAACAAAGTTTAAGACAATTGTGCTTGCTAGGTATTCTCTATATGAAGTGCTACAGAGAGCCTTCAGGTTGAAATGACAGGGTACTAGACAGTAAATTGAAGCCCTGCAAAGAAGTCTCACTAAGTACAATTACATAGATAAAAATCTATGCTTTCTTGTTTATTTGGATTCTTAGTAGTTTTTCTTTAGTAAGAACTGAGTGTTCTGATTTGTTATAACATGGTAACTCTAGAAGTTCAATTTTCTTCTTTTTCCAAGGATTGCTGTCATTACTGTGGAGAGAGAGTATTGGAATGATATCATTTTCCCCCTCTCTACCTACACACATTGTATTTTCATCAATCATTAGTAACAATAAAGGGATTGTGTGTGTTCATTTTGACAACTTCCTGTATGCATTTGATGTGCCTCAATCAGATTCACCTTCTCTGTTTTCCAAACTTTTTTCCCTTGGAAAATATATTCCTTATAATGAGTCATCCCTAAATTCTTTGCTCCAATAACTGACAGAAATTTCCTTCAGTGATTAGATCTAATTAAAAAGGGAAAGACTTTTAATGGTCCAAAGTCTTTCTGACAAGCTGTAGACTTTTAAGGACTTTTGATAGGTGCCCCTAGGGAAGTTGGTGTCCTACCAAGAGGATTGAAATGATGGACATGTTTTATTCTAGTTACTTAGTAAACACTGGGTAGGTCAAAACACATAAGCTGCTGATATTTGGAGCTACCACAGATTACACAGCCATATTCTCCATGGCTTCTTCTTATATGGAGATGATGATAATACCAAAATACACCAGGATTTATTAGCGTCTTCTTTAACCAAAGCCTCTCTTGGCTGCTGTAATGCCTTCCTACCTCTCTGGTTTCTCATGAGAAACCAGGTGTTCATCTCAGTGTTTGACTGAGTCGATTCTGATGGTGCTTGTACAGGTAGTAGTTGCTCTGAAGGAAATACTGATTCCTGCAGTTTCCTGTCAATCTTCACATGATGTTTTTTAAAACACCTGCAGCTAGATTAGACATTATTAAAATGGTAATATTGCCAGGAGCCAGTGGCTTGTGCCTGTCAACTTAGCTACTCAAGTGACTGAGATCTAAGGATCATCTCTGGAAGCCAGCCTGAGCAGAAAACTCAGTGAGACTCTTATCTCCAATTAACCACCAGAAAACTAGAAGTGGAGGAGTGGCTCAAGTGGTAGAGCACTAGCCTTGAGTGAAAAAGCCCAGGACCTGCCCTCACCTCCAAAAAAAGCAGATTTAAGGAGACAAAGTATCTAAAATAGATGTAGATGGGAATTAAAATCTGCTTCTTGGAGTTGAGCCTGCCACAAGTTCCTGTTTAGCCTGTCCAGATTCCTATCTCCACCCCTTCCACTGATCAACTTGGAATTACTCTTGGCAACTTCAGGCTCCAGGTCTCATCTGTGATGAATGATGGCTTACCTAAAGCTGGCTGTTGACAAAGATGACTTGGCAGTAGAAAGCCTCTTCACTGAGCTCAGCTTGTTGGATTAGACGGAGAGGGCTAGGAACACGCATTATACCAACACTTGTGGGAACCAAGGAGTCTGAATGGGACATCTCATGGGCAGACCAACTGATAGATTCTGACCACCCCAACTGCCTCAAACTCCTCCAAATGTCAAGAGATTATGACCAATAGGATCCATTATTAAGCCATCAGTGTGTTTGGAAAACTCTCAATTAGACAACAAATGCTATACAAGTTTTGTTTTGGTTATATTTATAGATTATAGGAGCACTACACATATGATCTTCCTTGATGAATAAGTAACAGGCAAAGCCTGAATAGCTCATAAAGGGGAAATTCTGGACCCAAATCCAGATTTGTCTCACTTTATGAAAACCCTCATTTGTTAACTCTTTGTAGTGCTGCCTCTGTTTTGAGTGAAAATGTATTGAAGAACAGGGTGATGAAGGAAAGCTCTATTGATCTTTGAAAATGAAGTAGAATTTAGAGCGGCAGGGAGAGTTGGCTCGTGCCTATAATCTTAGCTACCCAGAAGGCTGAGATCTGATGGTCATGATTCAAAGAAAACATGGGCAGAAAAGTAGATGAGACTTTCAGGGTGCCCACGCCCTGAGTTCTAGCCCCAGTACAAGCACAGACACACAGACACAGACACACCAACACACACACCTGCCCCCCACACTAATGCTGTAGAGATTTCCAAAAGTATTACAGTGGTGTTTAAAAATAAAGCTTGAGAAGAGTAGGAAAGATGAAATATTTATCATGTTTAATCCCCAGTTCCCACACCAAAAATATTTTTATTTTATTTTTAGAGTCTGGCCTGTAAGTTGTCTCTTCCTCACTAAGAGTGGGGATTCTTTTTGGATGGGGTGGCTTGAAAAATGGTTATTCTGACAACGATTGTTCTGCCCACTCCCCCCACTCCCTTTTTTCCCCTGTCATTTTTGCTCTCTGTCTCTAAGGACTGCAACCCCACCTACCCAGGACCAATGGCTGAGAGGCCCTAAGCTTTAGAAAAGTTCCTAGCTACAGAAGGAAGTTTAGCTCCTTGTATTGCTTTTTTAAAAAAAAAAATTGAAATATGCTTTTGCTTTTGAATTTTTAACTTATTTTTATTGTTATAATAAAGGTGATGTACAGAGGGTTTACAGTCACATAAGTCAGGTAAAGAGTAGTACATTTCATTTTGGACAATGTCACCCCTTCCCTCATTCTCTTCCAGTTGTATTGCTTGTTTTAAGTGAGTGGTTGTGTTCAGGCAATGAATAGCTTTGGTTGGAGGAGGAAGCCTGTTAGTGTGCTTGAATGAAAATTGTATGACTAATGGCAAGTAAGTATTTTCCCCCACCCACTTTCTTTATTGAGGCACAGAGTAGATTATAGACATGGAACTGCAAACAATTTTAGAAGCTGGATGCTAGTGGCTCATGCCTATAATCCTAGGTACCAGAGACTGAGAGCTGAAGATCATGGTTTGAAACCAGCTAGGGTAGGAAAAATCTGTGAGACTCTTACCTCCAACTAACCACCAAAAAGCCAGAAGCAGAGCTGTGACTCAAGTAGTATAGTGCCAGCCTTGAACAGCATCAACAACTAAAGCTAAGGCACAGTGCCCAAGCCCTGATTTCAAACCAGTACTAGCATACAAAAAATATTTGTTTTTTGTTTTTTTTTTAGAAATGGACCAAAGCTCAGTATTTGGGCAGAATCATACAAAAGTTGCTACTCAGAGCGTAAGGCTGTTGCAGTGAATGCTGATACCCTCAGAAGTGAAGAGCTACTTTTCTGGTTTCTGCAGATTACCTTTGCTTCTTTGCCACACACCCTAGAGCAAATGTTGAACTCTTTACCTGTGTTATTACCTTCTGTACCAATGAGGATTGGCAACCAGGTCTGGGGAGGGCCTGTTGGAGTTTTATATCTCACTTTTCAGGCCTGGCAAAGGGTTTGCGGTAAATGAGATGACGCTTATTAACCATCAAATGTGGTTTGGAGGTTACCCATAGGCTTAACTTGTCCAGGTTGCCTTCCTTTCTCCTTCCTCTTGCCATATGCAGTCAGGAATTGGCTATCCAGCTCCTCTCCTAGGCTCTGGTGGTCCTCTGAGGACCGGTGGGGAGGGAGAGGAGGACCAGTGCCCGCTCTGTGGGCCTTGTTATTTCAGATGTGTTGAGTTGTCCTCAGAGAGTGAGCACTTTTCCTGTCTCAACGACAGTGGAAACAGCTGCAGGGAAAACAGATTGTAATTTGGGTAGAGAACTGCTAGTGTTCAGTTGTAAAACGATAGCTGTTTGAGGAGTTAAAGACACTGTTTCTAATATTGCTCAACTTAGACTTCTGGGTTATGAGATGTCTTTGTCCCCCACCAAAGTTGTTTTGTAGTCTCATTTCTGTCTACAGGAGTTCAAAAACTTTAAAAATAGAACAAACTGCTGAGCACCAGAGGCTCACGCCTGTAATTCTAGCTACTCAAGAGGCTGAGATCTGAGGATCACTGTTCAAAGCCATCCTGGGCAGGAAAGTCTCTGAGACTCTTATCTCCAATAAACCACTAGAAAACTGGAAGTGGCGCTGTGGCTCAAGCAGTAGAGCGCTTCCCTTGAGCTGAAGAGCGCAAGGACAGCACCCGAGCCCAGAGTTCAAGCCCTATGACCAACCAAAAAAAAGAAAAGAACAAACAAATATTCCTCTCTCTCTCTTCTCCCCCTCCCCTGCCCCCGTATCAATGGCTGTTGCCTTAGTTTCTCATTGTCATGACAAACTTCCTGACATAAACAATTTAAAGGAAGAAAGATTTATTTTTGCCTGTGGCTTCAGAAGTTTCAATCTATGAGTCAGCCAACTCAGTTTTTTGGAGGATATCACCAGGCTCAGCATCATGGTAGATGAGCATGGCAGAAGCTCACAAGCAGAGCAAAGCTACGACCTTGTGGTGACCTCCAATTAGGCCTCACCTCCCATAGGTCCATCACCTCTCAATATTCTACTCAAATTTGAATCCACCAACTTGGACAAATTCTATCGATGGATGAATTCACCAATAGATGAATTCACTAATGGCTCACGAATTGATGAATCCATTAATGAATGAATCTTCTAATGGGTGAATCCATTGATGGCAAGGCCCTCATGATCCAATCACTCTCCCAAAGTCCCACTTCTGAGCTCTGCAAACTTTCAATATATGAGCCTTTTTTTTTTTCTTGTCGGTTGGAGGGGCTGAACTCTGGGCCTGGGCACTGTCCCTCAGCTCTTCAGCTCAAGGCTAGCGCTCTACCACTTGAGCCACAGTGCCACTTACAGCTTTTTCTGCTTATGTGGTGCTAAGGAATTGAACTCAGGGCCTCTTGCATGCAAGGCAAGCACTCTACCACTGAGCCACCTTCCCAGCCCCATATATGAGCTTTTTTTTGACGTGTTGGGGAGGGACACACTCCATATCCAAACAATTTCATTTATATCCAGGTAATCTGGGAGCTGTGGGTAGCTTGGTGATCTAGTCACAACTTTGCAGATTATCTTTAAATGGAATAATGATGGTGATCACAATGACTATGATGGCAGAGTTAAACAGTTCAAATTCACCTGTCCTTAGAGTCTCCCATTTAGCTATTGGGTCAAAGGTTGAGGAGGAGGGAGAAGTGGTTGGGGAGGGATACAGACAGAGCATGCTCAGAACAGTTAGAGAGCAGGGAAAAGAGGACAGCCATGGCTGCTCCCTGTTTCTGTAGAACCACAGGACAGAGTGGCCATTGTGTGCTCTAGTCAGGGAAGGTCATGATGGAAGGTGAGAATGGAAGTTGATGATGGACTTTTACTGTTGGGATAAGGTAAGGGCTTATTTTTTTTTTAAATATACACTTCATGGTAGAGTAAAGCCAAAGTTAGACATTTACTTGTGGTTTACATGTTTGTTTTTGAGAGGGCATTGGGGTAGAACTCTTAAAAATACTGCAGAAATTATAGGATATGAATTATGATGCTTAAATTAAAAGAATTGAAATCCCTGCTGCAAACTCTTACAGGGTTCTCCTGCTGGTTATTTGTCCTAACAACCTTGTGAATTTGTGCCACATTTCTAGTTGGTTGCAAATAACATATCATTTAGTGTTTTTGTGCTAGTGTTGGGGCTTGAACTCAAGGCCTCCTACCTCACTTGGCTTTTTCTGCTCAAGGTTCACTTGAGCCTTCAATTACAGCTTTTGTTGCTTAATAGGGGATAAGGACATCTCAGAGTTGTCTTCTAGGGACGACTCTGAATGGAGATCCTCAGATATCAGCCTAATGAGTAGGTAGGATTACAGGAATGAGCCATCAGTGTCTCATTTCATTTAGTATTTTGTTTTGTTTTTATAGAATATGTGTCTGTATATATAATAATGATGAGGGGGAAAAGTGGGGTAGGTTAAGTTCAGCTGATTTCTATTTGATTAGAAATATTGCTTGGAACCAGTGGTTCATGTCTGTAATTCTAACTAATCAGGAAGCTGATATCTGAGGGCTGATGTTCAAAGCCAGCCTAGGCAGGAAAGTCTGTGAAACTCCTTTCTTCCTTTTTTCTTTTCTTTTCTTTTTTTTTAGGTTCAAGACCAGGACTCCAACTTGGTACCTGATGCTTTTGCTCATTGGCTACGACTCCACCAACTGAATCCTGCCATCAACCCCAAAGAGACTCTTTTATCCAATAAACCAACAAAAAGCCTGAAGTAGGGGTGTGGCTCAAGTAGTAGAGCACTAGCCTTGAGCGAAAAAGCTAAGGGACAGCACCTGAGCTCTTAGTTCAATTCCCAGTACTGGCACAGAAAGAAAAGTAAGGAAGGGAGGGAGGGGAGGGAGGGAGGAAAGAAGGAAGGAAGGAAGGAAGGAAGGAAGGAAGGAAGGAAGGAAGGAAAGAAGGAAGGGAGGGAGGGAGAGAGGGAGGGAGGGAAGGAGGGAGGGAGGAAGAGAAAGAGAGATGGAAGGAGAAAGGAAGGGAAGAAGAGAGGGAGTCAGGAAAGGAGAGTGAGAGGCAGGGAGGGAGAGAGGGAAGAAGAAAAAATATCCCTCAACAATAACGACAAAAAAACCAATGTATCAAAAGTCAAGTTAAGCTGGGCACCAGAAGCTCAGTGTATAATACTAGCTACTCAGGAGGCTGAGATCTGAGGATCAAGATTTGAAGTTAGCCTGAGCAGGAAAGTCCATGAGAGTTTATCTCTAAATTAACTCTCAGAAAAACAGAAGTGGTGCTATGCTTTAAAGTGGTATAGCACTAGCCTTGAGTGAAAAAGCAGCTCAGGAGCAGCACCCAGGCCCTGAATTCAAGCACCATAGATGACAAAAAAGTGGAAGAATATTGTTTATTTTGTGTTTAAAGTGTTGTGTATCATATACTGTATATGGTTGTAATTGCTTCTTCCCATTTAGCTTGCTTTCTCTTCTCCATTCAAAGATGCTTTAATCCATGAGCATAAGAGAGTTTCTTCTCAGATGGGCCACTGTGTTGTTTCAGAGATGGTTGTGAAAGGAACCTCCTGGATTTCTGACAGCTGCCTGGCCTAAAGACTGATCCCAGGCTGCAGAGATATGAACTGGTGTGAAGGTGCTCCCCAAACCTGACATTTCCTCTTGGAGTTGATGGAGGTGGTGACAGATGTTCTGGTTTTAAATCCAGATAATCCCACATCTAGATTTCTTCTCAGGGGAAAATAGTGACATAATTCTAACCTGTCAAAGATGAAGAAAGTTGTTTTGTTCTTACTAGCCAAAGAAGACCTTGAGAGGGGGAATCTGCAGCTTGAATCCTCCAGTCTGACAGAGAGTGCTAAGATCACACTTTGATATTGTACCTGCTTTTGTTGTTTCAGGATGGAATTATTTTCTTCTCTTCCTCCTTTCCTTTCTCCCCTTCTTAATTACTTTTACCTCTAAGAATCTCCTGAATTGGAAACCATACCTAGTTATAAAATAGTTGGTTAACTCTGACCTTTTCAGCAGTATTTCACACTGTAGCCCCGCCTTTCCATCAGGCCTTCTTTACATACTCTTTTTTGTTTTGTTGGTGGTGGTTATATGGGGCTTGACTCAGGACCTGAGCACTGTCCCTGAGCTTTTACACCCAAAGCTAGCACTCTACCAACTTGAGCCACAGCTCCACTTCCAGTTTTCTGGTAGTTTACTGGAGATAAGAGTCTCACAGACATTCCTGCCTGGGCTGGCTTTGAACCTTGATCCTCAGATCTCAGCCTCCTAAGTAGCTAGGATTACAGGTCTGAACCACCAGCCTACATATTCTTTTTTTAAAATACATTTTTTATTGTAAAAATAGTGTACAGAGGGGTTACAGTTACATGAGTAAGGTAATGAGTGCATTCCTGTCAAGCATTGTTGCCTCCTCCTTTTCCCCCTACCATCCCTTCCCTCTCCATTTCCCCAACTCCTCCCCCCAACAAGTTGTAAAGTTCCTTTTCAACATAGTGTCTTATACATCTCATTGTTACCTGTATCCCTGTATAAGCATTTTGTTTTTTCCCTTCCCTTCCCCAAATTAGAAAAATGTATATACAAGATATAGGCCGACATTCAATACAGTGAAAACAGGGGTTATACCATGGGGGAGGAACATACCAAAGAAACAAAAAAAACCCACATAGTACAGTATAAGTACATTAAAAACAAAAGCAAGAAAGAAAAAAACCGCTTGTGTCCCTGTCTTGGAGTTCATTTCCCTTAACACCATCTTATATGGTCATATGTACATAGATTTTGACCTTTTCTGCTTGTCCTAGATAGATACTAGTTATTGCAAATAAAGGAAACCCAGGGACCTATGTTTCTTTGGGCCTGGCTTACTTCACTTAATGTAATTTTTTCCAAGTCTTTCCATTTCCTAACAAATGGGGCAGTGTCATTCTTTCTGATGGAGGCATAGAATTCCATTGTGTATATATACCACATTTTCTTGATCCATTCATCTACTGAGGGGCATCTGGGTTGGTTCCATATCTTAGCTATGATAAATAATGCTGTGATAAACATAATTGTGCTGGTAGCATTAGTATGGCCTTGTTTGTGATCATTTAAGTAAATGCCCTAAAATGGGATTGCTGGATCGTAAGGGAGTTCATGTGGAGTCTTTTGAGGGATCTCCATACTGCTCTCCAAAGTGGTTGAACAAGTTTACATTCCCACCAACAATGCAGTAGGGTTCCCTTTTGGCTACATCCCTTCCAGCATTATTGTTATTAGATTTCTTGATTATCCAGCTTACATATTCTTTTGTCTTCTACTCTCTGCTGGTTTTCCAGCTAACTTTTTCTCTGTACTTCCTTAGTTTTGTATTTCCTTAATTCTCTTCTAGGCATCCATGCTTCTTGCTTTTCTTTTTCTTTGGCAGTAGTAGGGTTTGAATTCAGGGCTATGTATTTGCTTGGCAGGCACTGTACCATTTGCTCTATCTACTCCTTAGTCCTTTTTACTTGGCTGTGTTTGTGATAGGGTCTTGCTCTTTGCCTCCTATTTATGCTTCCTGCCATAGCCAGGATGATTAATACATACCACTACACCCAGGTTTCTCTATCAAGATGAGGTTCTCATGAACATTTAGTCTTGACTGGTCTGGAACCTCTCATTCTCCCAATCGGACTCCAAGATAGCTAGGATTACAGCATGAGCCACCATAACTAGCTATGCTTCTATGTTAAATAATACAATTCTTTTTTTTGGGGGGGGGTCCATTCATGGGCTTGAACTTTGGGCCTGGGCGCTGTCCCTCAGCTCTTCAGCTCAAGGCTAGTGCTCTACCACTTGAGCCACAGCGCCACTTCCGGCTTTTTATTTTTTCTGCTTATGTGGTGCTGAGGAATCGAACCCAGGGCCTCATGCATGCAAGGCAAGCACTCTACCACTGAGCCACCTTCCCAGCCCCTAAATAATACAATTCTTAAGGGTCCTGGATCATATCCTTTTCTCACCAACTCTACATTTCTTCCTTAGGCAAGATTCTGGAACTAAGCTTGAATTCCCATTCATATGACTGTCGATTTAGAAATTTATTTCCTAGCCTGAGTTTTTTCTTTGTCCTCCAATTTGTGGTCTCAAAACATCTGAAATTCAACGTAAGAGAAATCCATCATGTTCTTTCCAACAGTCCTAAAATCATTCACTATTTATAAATCTCCCTGAATGTAGCAGCATCCAGTAATCTGGGCAGCATTCTTTCAAGCCCCATATCAAGTTCACCATAATCACATCCTTCATACTCATCATTCTCTCTCCATTTCCAATGCCATACCAGCCCTGACTTTTGTTGCTTTCCATCTGTATAATTCCATCTTACAGAAGCCCCCTCCAGCTCTATCTATAGGCTTTCAGCTTTCTTCTGTAAACAGGACAGTTGACATGGTGATGATGTTGACAGAAAGAGCTCCCAAGACACAAGGGTCCAGGCATAAAGTAATCACGTAGTTAATCCTTATTGGCTGCTGTTTGCTGCAGAAGGTAGGATGCCGGAAGATTTGACTGATACAGGGTAACCTCAGTCTCCATGTTCTCTGTCTTCAAACTTGGGTCAAAGACTAGAGAAATCATGCATTTGTAACAGTATCAGGAACCAATTACATTGAAAGAAAAAAAAAACTTAAAAAAAAAATTGGTGCCAGTCCTGAGGCTTGAATGTAGGGTCTGGGGACTATCCCTTAGATTTTTCTTTCAAGCCTAGTGCTCTACTACTTGAGCCACAGCTCCACTTCTGGCTTTCTGCTGCTTAGTTGGAGGCAAATATCTCATGGACTTTCCTGCTACTTAAACTGCTACTCCCCCTCCCTACTTGGGTAGGCAGAGTTCTTAGCTATTAGGCAAAAAGGTCATGATCATTTTAAGAAGTAACTTTATCAAAATGAAAAAGAAATGGGATGCATTTTTTCCCCTGGATCTCTAGTCAAAGGGAAGAACAAAATATACAAAGACCACAAGGTGTCTTTTGGGTCTCGTGGAAACCTTCTGTGTCTTGGCTGTGGCAGTAGTTTCAGGAGTGAATACATCTGTTAAAACTCATTAATATCTGTACCTTAAATGGATGATATTATGAACACGAGTAACATCACCATAAAACAGACTTTAAACATGAGTGTAGAAGGTACTAAAAGTCAACCATTTTGTGCTCGCAGAGCTCCTGAATGTCCCACTCTATGTATGTTACCTTGTGGTCTAGTAGAGCATTGAGGCAATCAGATTTCCAGTGTTCTTGTCTACAGAAATGTGTATATTTTGCAGAGTCACCAAAAAGGAGGAGGAAGATGGAGGATTTACTGTGTTGGATTAGCTGATCTCTGCAATGCCTTCCAGTTGTTGCATAATCCTGTCTCCTGTCTCTGTGTGGACAAGAGCCTAGGCCTCAAAATTCAACTGACTCAATCTCCATTCTAGCTCTTCTATTGGGAGCAGAATGATCCTGGGCCAGCTACTTGGTCTCAGTTTCCTTAGAGATAAAATACAACTAATACACCAACATCAAAATTCGTTTACATAGGATTACAGGCATGAGCCACCATACTAGCTTCTATGCTTCCATGTTAAATAGTACAATTCTTAAAGGCTCTTTCCTGGATCGTATTCTCTTCTTACTGACAACGTTTTTTTCCTTGGAAGGAGTCTGTGACTAGGCTTGAATTTACTCAACACACAATGAAGATGTGAGATAAATGTTTATTAATTTCTCTTGCCCCTTCCAGAGAAGTTTTAAACTATCAGTTAATGAGGTCTGGGAAGGTGGCTCAGTGGTAGAATGCTTGCCTTGCATGCATGAGGCCCTGGGTTCGAGTCCTCAGCACCAAATAAGCAAGAAAAAAAAAGCCGGAAGTGGCGTTATGGCTCAAGTGGTAGAGTGCTAGCCTTGAGCTGAAGAGCTGAGGGACAGTGCCCGGGCTCAGAGTTCAGGCCCCACAACCAGACCCCCCAAAAAAAAATCATTAATGATTTTCAAAAGCATGAAAATGCCTACAGAATTTGTATCTTTAGGCAGCTTAGATGGCAAACTGACTAGTAAATAAATATGTAAGGAGAAATGTGAAATCAGTTAAATTTTTCCTTTGTTTTAAACAAATACATCAAATTCCAAAAAGACACAAGTCACTTCTTCAAAATGCATGATACTTTTTACATATAAAGTAATATAATATATACATATACAATATATACATATAATAAATATATAAATGTAAGAATAATATATACACACGTATTATTATACATATATATTACACATACCTAGAATGTATAATATATTTTATGTATACAATGTATATTGCATATATATACAAATGTATACATATATATTATGCAAACATATATATAAAATCACATTATTGACGAACAAAATGGAAGCTACAGAATAGTTGTTGCTTAGCTACTTGAATCACGAAACTGCATAAAACTCAGAGTACACACCTTTTGCTAGGCTCAATGTAAAACAAACTCTATGACAGTTAGCTAGTCCATTTTATCTCCATTAAAATTTCAAGTTTTGTCCACTATTTTTTGTGTGATTGGTAAATATTATGTCTTTCCTTTTGTAAAAAAAGTATGAGCTGTATAATTTTTGTATTAGAAAAGCTAGAATTGCATATAAAGTAAAAATTCATGAGAGTTTTTTTTTAATTTTATTTTTTGCAGTACTGGGGATTGAACTCAGAGCCTATGCACTTGCTAGGCAGGTGTTCTAGATTGAGTCACACCTCCAGCCCCTGTTGGGGTGTGTGTGTGTGTGTGTGTGTGTGTGAGTGTGTGTGTGCATGCTTGCACTCACACAAGTGCGTGTGCACCAATTCTAGGGTTTGAACTCAGGGCCCAAGTGTTGTCCCTGAGCTTTTGTGCTCAAGGTTAGTGTTCTACCACTTGAGCCGCAGCTCCACTTGCATCTTTTTTTGGTGGTTAATTGGAGACAAGTCTCATGGACTTTTCTGCCTGGGTGAGTTTCCAACCATGTTCCTTAGATTTCAGCCTCAAGTAGCTAGGATTACAGGCATGAGCCACCAGTGCCTAACTTTGCCTGAGCCCTGTCTCTGGGGATTTTTTTCTTCAAGGCTAGTACACTACTTCCAGTTTTTGAGCGGCTAATTGGTGCTAAGAGTCTCATGGGGACTGGCTTCAAATTGCAATCCCCATATCTCAGCCTCCTGAATAGCTAGGGTTATAGGTGTGATTCACTGGTGCCCAGCTGCCTTAGTTATTTTTGAGACAGGGTTTTGTTTTATGTCCAGGACGGCCTGGTTTATGAGTCTCCTACTGTGCTTCTCTGTGTCACTGAGAATGACACATCCATTTTACTTTTCCTGTAGCTGAGAGGAGAGTAGTACTTCACCTGTAGTCATTGACTGAGGTGGAGTTTTGTGAGCTTTTTTGTCCAGCCTGGCTTGAACTGTGATCCTCATTCTCCTTTTCCCAAGTAGTTAGTATTACAGGCTTGAACCACTATGCCCAATAAGAAAAATAATTTTAAATCAAGAAAGTCTTAAAAAAAATCTTTATTTATCAGGGAGCTAAAAAAGAAGATATTTTGCTTGAACTTGTTTTCAACTATTTTTCTGTTTTTATATCACAGTGTGTTGACTATTTCACCCGAGAATTTCAAATGCTAATTAAAGAATGTTTTTTCATGTCATCAATCAAATTGTACAGGCAGGAGTTTGTTTTTGTCAGTTGGAGCAATAATTTTATTGCCAGTGATATTAGGACATATTTGAACCAACTAATGAGGAGTAAATATTCCTTCCACACAAATTAAACTTTCAGCAAATAATTCCATTCAGGAAGTGGATGGTGAATGGCTAACTTGTCAAATTTGTGGTTCATTTGTTGCCCCCCTGTTTCTTCTTCATCTACCACTTCTTTCTCATGTGATTTTCTCTTGTCCTAGCTTCTATTTTACTTTATTTTTTAGATTATAGGTCCTGCTGGTAAGACTTGGGTCTCAGGTCTTGCTCATCTCCTTCTCATGTGCAAGCCTGAGGTGCTGGCAATGGATGCAGAGAAGAGTTTTAAGGGTACTGTCTAGGACAACATGGGACTGTGCTCCCAAGCTTCCTAGATGTTTTTGAGGGGCGTGGCAGTGCTGATCTGGGACTTGAACTCAGCATCTAGATACTGTGCTCAAGGCTGGCATTCTACCACTTCCGAGCCACCATTCCACATCCAGCTTTTGAGTGGTTCCTTGGAGATGTTTGCCCAGGCTGGGTTTGAACCATATCCAAAGATCTCAGTGTCCTCAGTAGCTAGGATTGTAGGCGTGAGCCACTAGTGCCCCGCTCCAGCTTTTCCGACACAATGAATGGAAGTTGTACACAGAGAGATTGAACAGCTCAGCCCTGCAAAGATGTGTGTTTTCCTGTCTGAGGTTGAACAGTTTTAGCAGCATCAACGTCATGATGTGTGCTCCAGCATCTAAGGAACATGCATTGAGGTTTTGGTAAGCAGAAGCTGGGGGCTACTTCTGTGTGGGATGGTTTCGGAGTGAGGCTGACCAGACAACCTCTCCTTGGTGGGATATTCCACATTCTCCCTAAATTGTCTCCAAATGTTCTTCCCAAATATATAAACCACCCAACCCATATCAGATTTATAGTTTTGCCTGAAACTGAGATCTGAGGATCCCAGTTTGAAGCCAGCCCAGGCAGGAAAGTCTGTGAGGCTTTAATCTCTAAACTACCAAAAAGCTGAATGTGGAGCTGTGGCTCACGTGGCAGAGAGCTAGCCTGGAGCAAAAAGCTAAGGGACATTGCATAGACACTGAATTCAGGCTTTAGGACTGGCACACACACACACACACACACACACACACACACATTTCTATTTTCATTACTTTCAATTTTTAATAATAGATCATTCCTTAAGCAATTGTAATCCACACAATTTATTTACTCAACCAATATTGACTGAAGACTTTTTCTGTGCATGGCATTGCTCTAGGTCTTGGGAATTCAGTAGAAAACAAAATCCTTCTTGCTTTATGGAGTTGGCATTCTAGTAGAAGACACACACAAAAAAAGTATACAATTAAAACCAAGTATATCAGATGACGATAACTGCTGGAGAGACAATCTAAAACATAGTATATAAACATTTTTGGGTGGTGATATGGCAGTTGTTTGTGGCTGAATTAAGATGTCAGTCTCTTAAAGAAATGGAGGGGAGGACAAAGAAACAAGTTAGTGGAGTTGAGGTTTTGGAGACACCTGCACGGGGTGGGAATGAGTGGAGGATCTGGCTCTCAAACCTGGGGTAGTGGTCAGGGTAGGGGGGGGTCTGCCGGGTTCAGACTCCCACATTCTGGTCTTTTATGGGCCTGGGGGGAGGGATAGTGGAGGTCTGGATACTGACGTCAGGGGAGAAGGCCTGAGCTACCCAATGAGTCCAGGCGTCATCACCCACCGTGCTTTGCTCAAATACTGCATTTATGCCATGAGATTTGAGACCACCTGAGAACTCTTCTGACCCTCCTGAGGAATGCCTTCACTTCCCCAAACTTCCCTCTGCTCACAAAGCATCCATCACCCCAGAGGCCTGCTGAATAAGTGGCCACAGCCTAGATAAATTTTTAAGCAAGGTAACCTAGTAGTTTTCCAAACCGACCTGAAGAAAGTGACAGGTGGGTCAGATGTGAATCTATAGAGGAGTGTTTCAGGCAGAGACATGACATGAGTGGTCTCTGGGAGGTGAGAACATAGGATTTTGTGTCTGACTTTGCCCTTTCCATATTACCACAGCGTTCTCCTGTCCTGCTTTTATCTCTCCCAAGTTGCTGCAAGTGTTTTCTCTCGGTCTCTTTCTGTCTCTGTCTCTGTGTCTTCCCTTTCCCCCTTTCTCTCTCTCTTCCCTTCCCTCCTTCCCTCCTTCTCTCCCTCCCTCCCTCCCTCCCTCCCTCCCTCCCTTCCTTCCTTCCTTCCTTCCTTCCTTCCTTTCTTCCCTCCCTCTTTCTCTCTCCCTCTCCCTCTCTTTCTCCCTTTCTCCTATAGGTCTATTCCATTCTCTACCTCTTCTTTCTCCACATTCTCGAGGACTTTTTGTTTTGTTTTGTACTAGTTCTGGACTGCTTTGGTTGACTCTTTTCTTCCTTCGTTCCTGTGTCTGCCTGTATGCAGCCTTGCACATGTCTAAGAAAAGTCTAGTCCCATGAGGGCTGTGGCTGTGTCCCAAAGAGAGCAGAGAGCAAAGATTCAATATGTTTCTAGATACTGTCACTGTGTTTAATCTGCAAAGATATAGGGTTTCACCTTACATTTAGAGTTAGGATTGTGCTTCATTTTAATATAGTCTTGGGCTATACAATAACATGTCAGCAACAACACACATGCACATATATATGTATATATATATATATATATAGTGGTATTAGAATATTTCAATACCTAGTGATGTGGCCATTTGTTTTGTAAGCATGCTTCATGGTGTTTGCACAATGATAGAATTACCTAATGTTGCATCACTCAGAGAGTGTCTCTGTCACTAAGTGACATATGTCTGTAATTAGCCTCTTAGAGTTTCAGGAATGCATCCAAAGGGCCTAGGTCATTCATTCCCTTGGCCATGCTTTTCTTGATTATTACTGGGTGAACAATTATTGGAAGCTAAAAATCTAGAGAATTCCACCCCAGAAACTATTTTGAACTGGCTGTACTTTCCAGAGTGAGCTTTTTGAAAGAAATTGTTAAGTTTTTTTTTTTTTTTTTTTTTTTTAACGGTCGTGGGGCCTGAACTCTGGGCCTGGACGCTGTCCCTCAGCTCTTCAGCTCAAGGCTAGCGCTCTACCACTTGAGCCACAGCGCCACTTCCGGCTTTTTTCTTTTTGCTTATGTGGTGCTGAGGAACCGAACCCAGGGCCTCATGCATGCAAGGCAAGCGCTCTACCACTGAGCCACCTTCCCAGCCCAATTGTGAAGTAGTTTAATATGGGAAGTTTCTTTAAGACAGTATGCTGTTAGACTTTGGTTCTTATAGTATAAATGCTATTTTACTTTCCCCTGATATATTGATATCTCTCTCTTTCTCTGTGTTTTATATATATACAGGTTAATATATGTATACATTTACATTTACTTGTATAACATGCATTATATGTCATAACAACATATGTTGTTTTCCTAAACAACAAATTTACAACAGTTTAATTATTTGCTTTGATTCTAGACTTAGGCATCATTCATTTGGTGGAAGAGGGAATATGTTCTGGGGAACTGAGCAGAAGTGGCTGATTTTGTAGACAGTGAGAAGCTGACAGAGCAGCAAAGATTACTCATTTCAAAGTTACTTTCCTTGTAAGGTAGAGGGAGAAGAACAGAAAGAGGATTAACACCTGGTCCCTTGAGGTGATCTCATCTGGGCAAGGAATAAATTAATGGAACTGCATTACCACGAGGACTGAGACTGGCCTGTTAGAGAAATTTGGCTGATGTCTCTTTAATCCTGATTTCTTGGAAGGCTGGATGACAGCTTCATTTCAGTGTGAATGATTTCATTATGACTTCCAGATTGGCCTGTTAAGAGTCCAGTGCAGAAGCTTAGTCCAAAACAATGGACTTTTAGTATTTAAAAAAATTTAATAATAAGATAAGTAAGTTTGGAATATGCAATGATTAGTGGCGCACTAATATATAAAAAGCAATGACAGGCGTGGTGCTGGTGGCTCATGCCAGTAATCCTAGCTACTAAGGAGGCTGAAATCTGAGGATCATGGTTTGAAGTCAGCTTGGGCAGGAAAGTTTCTCAGATATTATCTTCAATTAACCACCAAAAAGCTGTAAGTGGAGTTGTGGTTCAAGTGGCAGAGCATACCCTTTGAGGGAAAAAACTAAGGAAAAGTGCCAAGGCCCTGAGTTCAAGACTCAGTATTGGCATGAGCAAGTGCACATATGCACTCTTTGTGTCTCTCTGTCTCTGTCTCACACACACACACACAATCAATGACATTGAATTGAATCCAACCATCAGTCAAGTACAGTTAGATGCACTATTAAACTATATAAGGTAGCATAATAGAACTTCAAATATGTTTTGGGTAGTTATATTTCATTCTAGGCTAAAAGAACTCTGTCTTTTACTTTGTTAGGACACAGGTGTTGCCAGGTGCCATTGGCTCATGCCTGTAATCCTAGCTACTCAGGAGGCTGAGATCTGAGGATAGCAGTTCAAGGCCAGCCCAAGCAGGAAAGTCCATGAGACTCTTATCTCCAATTAACCACCAGAAAACTGGAAGTGGCACTGTGACTCAAGCGGTAGAGCACTTACTTTGAGCTGAAAAGCTCAGGGACAGAGCCCAGGCCCAGAGTTCAAGACCCATGACTGACCAAAAAAGAGGAAAAAAAAAAGACAGTGTTTTAATGATTGTATTTTTAAGTTTGAGCCTTTCAGTTTTTGTTTGTTTGTTTTGTGCCAGTCCAGGGGCTTGAACTCAGGGCCTGGATGGTTTCCCTAAGCCATACCTCAACTTCTAGACTTTTGCTGATTAATTGGAGAGAAGAGTCTCACAGACTTTCCTGCTCAGGCTGTCTTTGAACTGTGATCCTCAGATCTCAGAGTAGCTGGGACTACAGGCGTGAACCACCAGTGTCAGGCTGACTTTTCAGATGTTTTCATCAGTATCAGACCTTTGTTTTCATTCTATCCATCAGCACTTCATCCTCCCTCGATGTGGCTCTTGGGAATGGTCTTCCTCCAGCTGGGTCCTTGTGCCCTGCAACTGTGAGCTTCATCTCTATTAGGAGGATCCCTTCCAACAGCCTTCAGGAGACTAATCTCTTGGGACTTTGAAAAGATTATGTCATAGAGAGTGTTAGATAGGCTGGAGACATGGTTCAAAAGCAGTCAAGAACCTGCCTAGCAAGTGAAAGCCCTGAGAACTGAGTTCAAACCCCCAGTGTCACCATAAACAACAATAACAACAATAAAAAGAAATTGCTAGAAAATCCTTTCTGATCATGTGACTCCCAGCATCGGATGGCCTCTTGCATGGTGTCATGTCAAGAAATGCAAATTAAGTTCAACCTTGTGCTTCTGTTTCTCTTTCCATTCATGTCTTCCCCTCCTCCCACCTTCAAGACACATTTCGGCTTCCTGATCATTCTGTTGGACTGTCTGTGAATTGTTCCAAGGAATTACAGCATGTGATCTCACTCCTGCATGTATCATACTTGAGTCAGTTTGATTGAGTATATATGCATATAGTCTTGTGTGCGTTGTCATATATGCTTATATTTTAAGTCTAAATTCTATGTATTAGAAAAAATGTGTCTTTTGTCTTTCTAAGCCTGACTTACTTCACTCAATATGATTTTTTCCCATTCATATGAGATAATATGATAATAATGCAAATGAGACAATAATAATTGCTAATAGATGAGTAAATTTCCATTATATATTGACCCATCCATCCATTGTAGGTAGGCATCGGGGCTGTTTCTATAACTTAGCTATGGTGAATACTGCAGCAAGGAACAAGGATGTTCAAGCAACCTTGTTAGATCCTGATTTGTAATCTTTTGGATAAATGCTCAAGACTGATAACACTGGAATATAGGGTAGTTCTATTTTTAAATTTTTGAGGAATTTCTGAATTGCCTTATGTAGTGTTTACATTAGATTACACTCCTACCAACAGTGTATTAGAGTTCCTTTTTCCTACACATTCTTACCAACATTTATTGTTGTTTGTATTCTTGATGATTGCCTTCCTTATCGGGGTCAAATGAACTCTCAATGTTGTTGTTTTTTAAATTTGCATTTCCTTTATGGCCAGTGATGTTGAGCACTTCTCTTTTTATTTTTTTTGTCGGTAGTGGGGCTTGAACTCTGGGCCTGGGCACTGTCCCTGAGCATTTCTGCTCAAGGCAAACACTCTACCACTTGAGCCACAGCACCATTTCTGGCTTTCTGGTGGTTTCTTGAAGAGTCTCACAGACTTTCCTGCCCAGGCTGTCTTTGAACCATGATCCTCAGATCTCAGCCTCCTGAGTAGCGTGGATTACAGGTGTGAGCCTGGCTGAGCACTTCTTCATATATTTATTGACCATTTGTACTGAGAAGTGTCTGTTTAGTTCCTTTGCCCACTTATTAATTGGGTTATTGATTCTTTGGGGGTTTCACTTTGGAAGTCCTTGTATATTCTGATTCTTAGACCCTTATCTGATGTATAACTGGCAACTGTCTTCTCCTGTTCTGTAGGCTTGTTAGTTTAGTGACCATGTCCTTCACTGTGCAGAAGCTCTTTGGCTTGATGCAATCATACTTGTCAATTTTCTCTCCTATTTGCTGAGCCACTGGAGTTCTGTTCAGGAAGCTCTTACCTATTCAATAAGTGCTAGTACTTTCTTTACTCTCTCCTTTAGTAGTTTCTTTATTTAAAAATTATTTTTACACGAGCAAGGTGATGAGTTCATTTCTTATCAAGCATTATTGTTGCCTCCTCCTTTGTTTCCCCTTCCCATCCCTTCCCATCCCCCCCCCCCACTGCCACCCCCAGCGCCAAAGTTGTAAAGTTTGTTTTTCCACATAATGTCTTGTACATCTCATTGTTGCAATGGGTCCACCTGTATCCCTATTTAAACAATAGGTTTTTTCCCTTCCCCTCCACAAATTATACCAACATCAAATACAGTGAAAACAGGGGTTTAACATGGGGGAAGGGCATACAAAGCAACAAAGAAATCATCTTATAAATATGTTAGAAACAATAGCAAGAAAGAAAAATCATTTGAGTCCTTATCTGGGGTTCATTTTGCCTAACACCATCTTATCTGACCTTTTCTCCTTGTCTCAGACATATACTAGTTATTGCAATAAGGGAAACCATGGGACCTATGTTTCTTTGGGCCTGGCTTACTTCACTTAATATAATTTTTTCCAAGTTTTTCCATTTCCTAACAAATGGGGCAATGTCATTCTTTCTGATGGAGGCATAGAATTCCATTGTGTATATATACCACATTTTCTTGATCCATTCATCTACTGAGGACCATCTGGGTTGGTTCCATATCTTAGCTATGGTAAACATTGCTGCAATAAACATAGTTGTGCTGGTAGCTTTATCTTGTTTGTGATCATTTGGGTAGATGCCCAAAAATGGGATTGCTGGGTCATAGGAGAGCTCTATGTGGAATCTTTTGAGGAACCTTCATACTACTTTCCAAAGTAGTTGAACATGTTTACACTCCCACCAACAATGCAGTAAGGTTCCCTTTTGGCCACATTCCCTCCAGCATCTGTTGTTATTTGATTATAGCCATTCTAACTGGGGTGAGGAGGTATCTCAATGTTGTTTTGATTTGCATTTCTTTTATGGCTAAGGAGGTTGAGAATTTCTTCATGTGTCTATTGGCTATCCTTCTTTCCTCTTCAGAGAAGTTTCTCTTTAAGTCTTAAAATTGCAGAGCTTCTGCATGGCAAAGGACATAACTAGCAAGATCAACAGAAAGCCCACAGATTGGGCGATCTTCCTTTAGTAGTTTTAAGGTTGCAGGTCTTATACTGAGGTCTTCAGTCCACTTTAATTTGATCTTATATAAAGTGAGAAACAGGGATCTCAATTCAATCTCTGCATAGAGATGTCCAGCATCATTTGTGAAAGAGGTTATCTTTTTCCAACAAAAAATGTTAGGTTCTAAGCCAAAATCAGATGGCTGTAGGTATGCGGGATCACTTCTAAGTCTTCTAGGCTATTGCATTGGTCTTCAGGTCTCTATCTCTGTGAACAATGACACTGGGATTTTGAAAAAGTATTGCCTTGGATTTATAGATCACTTTCGACAATATCACCGTTTTCATGAAATGAATTCTGCAAAACTGGGAGCATGGAAGGATGTTCAACCTTCTGGTGTTTTCTTCCATTTCTTTCTTCAGAGTTTTACCATTTTCATTGTAGAGTTCCTTCACCTTGTTGTTTGGACTTACGTTGTTCTCAGGGCTGTGAAGATGAAATGATGCTTTCTCCTTTGAAATATGCATAAGTTACAGGAGAGACAGACAGGTATTCCAACATAGTCTAATAGCTGCTCTGAAGGAGCTATGGCCAATGGAAACAGAAAGATAAGGATGTTTTCTGGAACAGTGGCAGGCTTCCTCACAGGAAGGAGTACTTGACCTGGAAACAAAAGTAAAACAGGAATTTTCCAAAGGAGAAGATGGCTGAAGGTAAGGGGTTCTCATCAAGGATTGGCTCCCACAAAGAGTGGAAAAGCTGTTTGGGGATGGCTGGGGTTAGCATACTGGGGCAGAATGGAGGAAGATGAAGTGGAATGGGCAGGAGTTACCCACTACCTTGGCTGCCTCTCTTGCCTCAGATTTTACCAGGGAGTCTACCTGGGTTTAGCACTGAGCACTGACCCTTAGAAGTGGTGTGATTATTGGAAGATCTTTTGGTTTTTTCTTTGCTTCCATTTTCTTACCTGGAAAATAGGGGAAATACAAATAATAGTACCAACCTTAGGATGTGTGTATTGTGCAGAGATTAAGTGGATTGATATCTACAAAGTTTGAATAGCGGTGCTTGGCATACGTTAAAGCTGTAGGCAAAGACTGGTAGTGAAGATGATGGTGGTGGTGAGGATAGTGGTGTATAAAACTCTATCCTGCCAGGTTTTTGTGTCTTGGACTCTTGTGCCTGCTAGCTAGTCAGGAGGCTGAGATTTGAAGATCACACTTTGTAGCTACCCTGGGCAGGCCAGTCTATGAGACTCTTATCTCCAATAAACTTCCAAAAAGTTGAAAGTGGAGCTGTGACATAGAGTGCTAGTCTTGAGCCAAAAAGCTCAGCGACAGTGGCCAGTCCCTGAGTTCAAAACTCAGGACTTGCATACACACCCTCCCCTCCCCCCCTCTCCCAACAAAACCTATATCCTGTAGCTCATCCCAAAGGAGGCAGCCCAGCTGGGGTTGACACTGCATTGTCCGTTTCTAGAACTTGCTGGAACTGATGAGTTACTCTGGATAGGAAAGTCGAATCATTCCTCAGGTTCTCTTCAGTATGACCTTGACAGTTTATTGGCAGAGAGGGTTTTATTTTTTGAGTTCCCAGAATGTGGAGAAGCATATCCAGAAACAAGTCAAACGTTCCCAAAAGGAATCGCAAATGGCGACCGGATCATCCCACAACTACGGCTTCTCTTATGTCATCGGGCATCAGACACACACGTCCCATGGGAACCTACAAGGTTTCCTAGAACACACATTGTTGGGCTCTACCTCTGGAATCTGTAATACGTTGAATCTGGGATAAGGTCCCCTGGGGGAGGGAGGGATGTGGTACTTCTGGGGTCCACCTTTGGAAATCCCTCTCCTACTGCACACTCTGTTGCCCTGGTTGGAGATAGCAAATGACACAGTGTTCATGGCTTCCACAGTGTTCATGTTGCCTTACAGGTCCTCTGCTGTGCAGCCTGGTGGTTCTCTGTTTCAGAGGTGCTGGCTCTGCAGGCTTGCTGGGTGTGTGTGTGCTGCCTAGTCCTCTTTTGTTTATCTGTGTAAACAAGAGACTGGACCAGATCTCCAGGCATCCCCTGTCAGGATTTAGAATCACCTTCCTGGCAGGAGAGAAGCAAGGCACCCTGCCATTCATTCTCACTGGAGTCCTTTGCTGTGGGGAATATCCTCTACTCTGTGCTTGAGGGAGAGGGGGAGAGAGAGAGATTGAGAGAGAGAGAGAGAGGCACCTCCTCCTGACCATTTTCAGTCATGATTTTGATTTTCCATTTCACAGTTAACTAGGCTAAAGGATCACAAGCTACAGGGTGTCATCATCACGAGTGAACCTGGATCATGACCGGGGAATACACTGTTTTTGGCAACTCCTGAGAACTGCAGTCAGCCTGGGATTGTCATGGGGTTGTGTGTCACCATCTAACTTTAATTTCCAAGATCTGGCCCCGGGTCACTTGGTGTGCTTGCTGGCTACACCTATTCCTAACCCCGGGTTAGAATGAACCCCAAGATAAGGACACAAGTGGTTTTTTTTCTCTTTCTTGCTATTGTTTTTAACATACTTATAATGTACTATGTGATTTTTTTTTTGTTTCTTATATATGTTCTTTCCCCATGGGATAACCCCTGTTTTTAACTGTATTTGATTCCCGTGCCCTGCATCTTGTATATACACTTTTCTAATTTGGGGAGGGAAAGGGAAAAAACCAAAACGTTTAAATAGGGATACAGGTTGACCCATTGTGACAATGAGATGTACAAGACACTATGTTAAAAAGGAAGGAACTTTACAACTTGTGGGGGTGGGGAGGGAGAGAGGAGTTGGGGAGGTGGGAGGGAAGGGATGGTAGGGGAAAAACAAAGGAGGAGGTTAACAATGCTTGATAGGAAATGTACTCATTACCTTATTCATGTAACTGTAACCCCTCTGTACACTATTTTTACAAAAAACATATTTTAAAAAAAGGTGAAAGTTTGGTGGAAATGACCATGGGTTAGCAGGAGAAACCCAAGACGCTGGGTGTTGGGCAGCAGCCTCCATACCCTGTGGGTGATGGGGCAGGTAGCATTTCAGTGGCATATTACATAACCTCCCTCCAAGGGACAGCATGTACACTTCAGTGGCAGAAAGAAGGAAAGCACTCTGTTCTATTACAGTTAATTGTTATTAATAATTTAAGTGCTGCTTTATCATATTACACATTTCTGCTTACTTCCAATGACTTACATAAGGAAATCTTTAAGCCCTAGGTTGATGAACTAAATAATCTTTTTTTTCTTCCTGAAGTATAAAAAGCCAGGCACTCTAGCTCACACCTATAATCCTAGCTACTCAGGAGATCTCAGGATCACAGTTCAAAATGAGCCCAGCCAGAAAAGTCTATGAGATTCTTATCTCCAATTAACTAGCAAAGGAGCCAGAAGTAGAGCTGTGGCTTAAGTGGGAGAATGCTAGCCTGTAGCACAAAGAGCTCAGGGACAGCACCTAAGCCCTGAGTTCAAGCCACAGCTCTGGCACTGGTACTGGCGCACACACACACACACACACACACACACACACACACTGCTGGAAGATGTGTTTTTGAGGCTTTCAAATATTTTAGAAAATTTTAAAAGAAATATTAGCCTTAATAGCATTCAGATGCTGGAGGCAGAGGGTATCTAAATCACTGTGACACTATTCCTATACTAATAAGGGGGCAGCTGGACATGTGGTGGGGGTAAAAGCAACACCTTTTTTCCTTTACCGTTTACAAGGGGGATTAAGGAATTGCACATGTATAATGCAGGTTGAACTATTTTCTTTTGTCGGTGGTAGGGCTTGAACTCAGGACCTGGGTGCTGTCCCTTAGCCTCTTTGTGCTCAAGGCTAGCACTCTACTACTTGAGGCACGTCACCATTTCTGGTTTTTGAGTGGTTAATTGGAGAAAAGAGTCTTATAGGGACTTTTCTGCTCAGGCTGGCTTCTAACCATGATCCTTAGATCTTGCCTCTGAGTAGCTAGGCTTACAGACGTAAGCCACTGGTGCCTGGCTCAGGTTGAATATTTGAATAGGAAGGACAAAATACTGTGGAGGCTGAGCACAGGGTTTTCGCTGGCTGTGGGGCTTTGGAGGGGCCCAAGAGAAGGAGGGAGAGCCATGTAAACAGGTGTGGTTTGTGGGGAGGGGGCCTTTTGTTTTGGAGTCAGGGAGCATGGTGCTTGGGCTCTGGGCAAAGTCATTGCAGGACAGTTAGATCAAGTCTTGTTCTTTATTTTTAAATTTTTGGATTGGTTATTTCTGTGTGGCTGGCTTTGAACCGTGATCCTCATATCTCAGTCTCTGTGAGCAAGGATTATAGGCATAAACCACTAGCATCTGGGGGAAGGGGGGGGGTGCTATCTTCAAGGTAGCCTCTTGCTCTATGTCTGGACCATCTTGGGCTGCAATCCTTCTGCTCCTGTTACCTTAGCACATCCTGTTATCAAGATCCCCATTGTACCCATATGGACAGATGTTTATACCACTAATGCACCTGCACCATTGGCACTTAGCATCCGCAGTTCATGTTTGAGAGCTCCCCTTGCTCTTCTTTTTTCTCTGAATTTGGACCTGTGGGTGATGATGTGGATTTGCCATTATGTCATCATGCAGAGTAGTTCACTAACTTAAAACCCTCTGTGCTCCAGCTGTGACTAGTTTCACCTTTCCCTAGAAGTCCATACAGGGGAAAACATCTAGCATGTAGCCTTCAAATGGGTTTCCTACACTTAGTCACATACATGCCATTGTAATACATTCCTTCACTGATTAATGTACTTTCAACACACAAGTAATTGTCCATGTCATTTTCGTGGCTTGGCCATGGCTCAGCCCACTTCTGTGCTTCCATACCAAACAATATCACATCATTTGGAGGTACCCATTTGTTTATTCATGGACCTACTGAAAGATATCTTGGTTGTTTCCAAGTTTGGGTGAT
The DNA here is from genome assembly GCF_019054845.1 of Dipodomys spectabilis. Lineage (NCBI taxonomy): Eukaryota > Metazoa > Chordata > Mammalia > Rodentia > Heteromyidae > Dipodomys > Dipodomys spectabilis. The sequence goes on along the minus strand of NW_024870716.1, from coordinate 3,113,749 downwards.
TGTAAACGAAGCTGCTATATGCCTCCATGTGCAGTTTTTGTGTGAATGTGTTTTCACCTTCTTTGGGCCAATGATCCAAAGACTCATTGGTGGGATTATATGGTGAGTAGGCTTAGTTTTGTAAGAAACTAAGAAATAGATCACTGTTGTCTTCATTGGTAATTCTATGATTACCGCTGATGTGGAGTAATTTTTCCTTCCTTCCTTCCTGCCTTCCTCCCTTCCTTTCTTCCTTTCTTTTTTGTTTGGCCATATGCAGGGTTGAATTCAGCTTCTTGCACTTGCTAGACTGGTTTTCTGTCACTTGAGTCATATTCAATACTATTTTTCAGATAAGGTCTCATTTTGTACTCAAGGCTGGCCTTGGGCCATTATTCTCCTTACTTATGCCTCCTCAGTAGCTGGTGCCTGACAGTAGCTGTGATTACATTCATGGATCACCACTGGCTTATTTGTTGAGATAAAGGTCTTGCTAACTTTTTGCCAGGACTGACTTTGAATCATGATCCTTCTGATCTCTGCCTCCTGAGCATTACATCTGGCCATGATGTGTAGCATCTTTGCTCTACCATTTGAGCCACAGCTCCACTTCTAGCTGGCTTTTTGGTGGTTAATTGGAGATAAAGAGTCTCATGGACTTTCCTATCCAGGCTAGCTTTGAACTTCCTGAGTAGCTAGGATTACAGGCATGAGCCTCCGGTGCCCAGCCTGAATCATGCATTTGACACTGAGATATAGTGATGTTTAGACAAAAAAGTAATTTCCAAATACAAGATCATCTGGATCTATATTTTTTGTGTCTGACATTAACTTGAAAAAGGTTTTAGTTATGTTGCTTCAAATATTTCTTCTTTTCCTTTGTCTCCTTTGCTTTGCTTCCATTATTTTTGTTATAAGAATAATATACTTTTTCTACTTGTCCCACAGCTCTTGGATATTCTGTTCTGTTTTTCCTGTGCTTAGCAGTTTTGTGGGCTTCAATGGAGATATTGTAAAGCTCAGAGATTTTCCTCAGCTGTATTTGGTTTACTAAATCCATCAAAGGCATTCTTCATTTTTGTCATAGTGTTTTTGATCTGTAGCTTTATATTTTATTTTTTATTTCTCTCTTTTTTTGGTTCTTTATTAGAACCCCTAACTTTTTCTTACATTTTCCATCTGTTCTTGCACACAAAAATACCATTAGAACCTTTAGCATTTTAACCATAGTTATTTTTTAATTCACATTCCAATAATTCCAACATCTCCACTATACCTAAGTCTGGTTCTGATTCTGGCTTCTGAGGATGGACCTTGTTGAGAAGAATAGAATGCTCTGGAACGCCTAAAAGTTTTTTCCTTTTATCCTACCCACTCTCCATCATCAGTACGCCAACATTTACTGTGAGAATCAGGTTGAGCTCCAGCAACTAAAATTCATAAAAGGAAGATCCCTCACTGAATGTGCCCTCTTGAATATTTAACTCTCAGACTTGTTCACATTGAGCTTCCAGAAATTTCACAATTGTGGTTTAAGATTTCCAAGGCCCGATTCCCTCATGAATGTCTATTTTGATATTCCCTGCATGCAATTGTCTATCTCCTTTTTATTTATTGCTGGTCTTGGGGCTCAAAGTCAGGGTCTGGGTGCTGTGTCCGTTAGCTTTTTCACTCAAAGATGGTGCTCTATCATTTGGACCACATTTCCGTTTTGGGCTTTTGGGTGGTTAATTGGAGAGAAAAGTCTCATGGACTTTCCTGTCTGGAATGTCTTTGGACCATGATTCTCAGATCTCAGCCTCCTGAGAGTGAGAATTTCTACTTCAATTTTTTTTTTTTTTGCATTGTGAGCATTCATTCTTCTTACAGATACAATTGATATCTGGTTGACACGAGAACTTCTGATCTCTTATATGCTCAACCTTAACCTAGAAGTCATGATTCCATTTTGAAAATTACTTTCCAAAGAAAGGTAATTTCATGCAAATATTTTGAATGAAACATGTAATTCTCTGACCTTTTTTAAGTATGAGTTAGACTGCCACTCCATGGTTATCTAGTTCAAATATCCTGAAACCAAATTTTATCAGCAGCACTAGTTAAGCTGATTAATGGTTTCAAAACTAAAAACAGTGAAATTACAAAAATCGTTTAATGACCAAGAGAAAGTTAATAGGGACTCTTTAGTTAACCAGAAATGTGAAATCCTTTTCTACAAGTAGAATTATTCTTTCACTAACTAGCACTGGATCTTATATTAGTCCCTTAGTGATATCCTGATGACAAAATGTATCTGGGTTCTGTAGTTTACTCCAAAAAAAAAATAATTATCTCCCCATTTCCAGGAAAATCAGAATGCTGTCTCTCCTTGAATTTACCTGGCTTGTGAAATTTCACAATTTCATGGACTACCACAAACGGCCTTCTCTTATTTATTATCTTATTGAAAGGTGAGGAGAGAAACAGCTTTACTTTAGAGATTATCTCGGGTCCACACCTGGCTTGAGCCCAGAGTGTTTGTGGGTGTTTGTGTTTTGTTTTGTTTTTTTTTGTTGGAATCGGGTAGAGACAGCTATCATTGCCACCGTGCCTGATTTAACCTGGCCTTGGAACATAGTACCCACAGGATTGGAAACTTTCAGAGTAGATTACATCAATGTGACCATTATTTCAAGATCATATCGTGTTGTTTGAACAATTCCACTCCAGAGATAACAGGGCAGATCCATGCCCTTTCTAAACAAATGCTCCTGTCAACTGGCCCTAGTCTCAAGTCTCTCCCCTAGACAATGAGACAATGACTTTTAGTGAATCACTCTGAGCCTGGTCTTTCCTAATCTTCACTGGGTTATTTGTGAGAGATCTGGAGCTGAGAGTAATGTCTTTTGATTCTTCGCTACTGATTTTATCTGGGCAAAGCAAACCAGAACAGACAGGGAAGCAGCTGTTGACAAGACTGCTTTACTCGCCGGCTGGGGAGCCCAGGCTTAGGCTGTATTAGGACAATGAATGTACAAGGACAGGGGCTTTTGTTGGTCTCTTGGTTGCACAGTTGGCATCAGCATTGTTCAGCTAGGATAAAATCTGTAAAGTCATGTCTGTGGAAGTAAATAGCTGATTGATTAAAACAAAACAAAACAAAAAAACAACTCTTGGGTTGGTCCTTTCAATCTGATCTCTACATAACCTCTAGTGGTCAGGTTGTGTTAGGCTCACAATTTCTCATTCCTGAGATTGTACCCATCCCTAGTTTCTTACTTGGCAATGGAAGGCAATCCCCCCTGGGTCAATGGAGACAAAGCAATTTAAAAGGTTATAACTGAAATCTCTTTGGAGCCATTTTAGACAATGTAAGCATGAAGATTATTTTCTTTGAGTTTCGATTGTCTGTCCAAGAAGACTAAAATTCTGTGTGTGGCTTTGCTATGGTGTTTTGGCTGGCTGGTATTCCTCCCCCTTCCCTCCCCCTCCCCCCCACTGTTCTCCAAAGTAAAATATTGACATGAATGAATCCAATGTGTGGGGATGCTATCTAAAAGATTCTTCAAACATCCTGCTGGTTTGGCAGGCCTTGGTATGAGCTGATGTCTTCTCACAGGAAAGTGAAGCATTCTGGGAAGCCAGTGGCACTCTCTTCTTTTGCTCTGCTCCATCCCTCCTCTCTTCCTCTGAGATTTGAGGGCCTCTGTCATCCAAGTATGTGTGCTCAGGCCCCCAACAGCAAGGTGTATTGGGTCTTAGTGCTGTCCATCAGAGTCAGCTAGACATCAATACACCATGTGGTTCTGGCCTCCAACCACACTAGTTCAACTGTCTGTGAATACCTAAATGAGCCTGGCACTGGTAGCTCACATTTATAAGCCTACCTATTCAGGAGGCTGAAATCTGAGGATTGTGGTTCAAAACCAGCCTGAGCAGGAAAGTTTGTAAGACTTAAGAGATACCATAGTAACTGGGCCGGTCTGAGAACTGATGAAGTTGTTTGTATAGTCTTGTTTAACTAAAAGATGTCACACATAGGCTAGATGTAAACTTCCCATTCTCCAATGTTTTCTAGTTGGGGGTTTTCAGCTGCATGTGTTTTTGGATGACGACGACGATGATGATGATGATGATGATGATGATGATGATAATGATGTGTATCAGTCTATTTGTCTATCTGTGGACACAAAGGCTTTATGCACAACTCTTTGGGGGAAAAGCCATAGATGTTTTGGGGAACATCTTCAGCTAAACATGACTTTTAATGTGTGCTAGTTCCTGAGCCTTCAGGTCTTTTCATAATTCACCTTGCAAAAAAAAAAAAAAAAAGAGGGGGTGGGTAAAATATAAAATAGCCATTGAAATGTCACAACCTTTCCAGGTTATATAACAGTGGATTATATAATACCTAGGGCTAGTGCAGGAGCGGGGATATTACTCATGAATTTCTAGCCATTTGAAGACATTCAAAAACATTGGTGTCCCCAGGCATTATTGCATTTTCCCCAAACTTTCAGTAGGACTATTGTGAGGGGGTGTTAGCTTTTCTCAATCTGGGCAGTCAACCGGAGCCCAGGGGTGGGTCTCTGGCTCTGAATCTCTTACCTCTGCCCTATTCTTGTGCTGCTTTTTCTCGCCCCTGGATGGGTGCTTGGGATTGGCTGATGTTTTCACCCACCCCTTGGAACAGCAGCCTGGAGTCGGCCTGGTTGAACAGGGCCCACCCTGCTCATTTATTTTTCCGGCTTGGTGTTTGAATTTCTCTAGCTTTGGACATTTGATGGAAGGGGTATACTATGTCAGAACACGAAGTAGTTCGATTTGCTTTCTTTAGAGAGATACTCCCTGTATGCTAGTTATAACACAGGCTTGATGTAAGTTTGTCTTATGTTAGAATATTTGTGAGGAGGAAAGTAGGTGCCTACTGATACTTCATTAATGAAGTGCTGATGGAAATAATGACTGTATGGTGTGATGGGAAGAGTTCTGGACTAGAAGGCAGGAGAGACTGGGGGTTGGTACTGTCTGGGATCATTGGCACCAAGTCTTTGGTCTCTGGCACATAGCATGCCCTGACTTGGCCTTAGTTTCTCCACAAGACTAGACAGTATTTCATTTTTGCACCAGTACTGGAGCTTGAACTCAGGGCTTGAGCACTGTCCTTTAATTTTTTTCACTCCAGGCTGGTGCTCTACCACTTGAGCTACACCTCCATTTCTGGTTTGGAGTCGTTAATTGGAGATAAGAGTTTCACAGACTTTCCTGACAAGGCTAGTTTTATACCACAATCTTCAGATCTCAGCCACCTAAGTAGCTAAGATTGCAAGCATGAGCCACTGGCACTGAGCTGGAGACTAGATGATCTTTAAGGAGCCTTCTAATTTTTTAAGCAAAATTCTAGGTCTCTGTAGATGAAAGCTCTTGGCAAATCAGTAAGGATGTATGCTTTCATTCAGGTATTTTAAATTCATCTCCTAGAACTTTGGGTCAAATTCAGACCTATGAAAAATGAAACCAAATAGTGGAGGCTCCAGCTTATCATAAGACCTAACTTCATTTTGATCAAATGTTGTTTCTTTATGACATAGATTACTAAGATAACAATATGCTTGCGTGAAAGGTATTTCTCTAGATAAAGGGATCATTTTTCAACTCTGTCAGTTTTTATAGGGGAAAGCTGATATTATCATGAGAACTGGGGTGTAGTCTCCCTAGGAAAAGCTCAAGGCCATACCAGCCAAAACATATATTGCCTTTGGGCTTAAAAGGAATTCTATACAGGAGGTGGAGACGAGAGGATCATAGTACAAGGTCAGCCTAGGCAAAAATGTGAAACCCCTATCTGAAAAACAAACTAAAAGCAAAAGGATGGGAGGGGGAGGGTGCTCAAATATAACAGCACTTGGCAAAAGGCCCTGAGTTCAATCCCCAGTACTTCAAAAAAGAAAGAAAAGGAGTTCAATATTGCAAAACTCAACAACTTTGAACAGTTGTCTTTTCTAATTGTTTCCCTTTATTTTGTTTATTCTTTATTGTTATTGTAAAGGTGATCATGTTCCTTTTTTGTGGGGGGGAACATAGACAATCCTGCATGAGGATAAAAGACTGGATAAAGGTGTTCTGTTTTGCTTCGGTAGCGAAGATCCTGCTTTTGAGGTACAGCTGTCATAAATTTCATTGCTATTATGGTTCATCCCATCTACACAACTCCATTTCTTTGCACAGAGATGTTAAATGACAATCAGTAGGGCTGACTTAACATCTCACAGCAGTGAGTAACAACCATTAGGATTGCTAGCTGTTACACAAAGCAGAATAAACAGACACAAAAGCCAGTAAAGCTGGGCTTCCGTAGCTCCCACTTGCAATCGTAGCTATTCAGGAGGCTGAGATCTGAGGAGCCAAGTTCAAGGCCAACCTGACAAGAAAGTCTATGAGGCTCTTATCTCTAATTAACCACCAAAAGGTGGAAGTAGATGTATGGTTCTAGTGGCAGTATGCCAGCCTGGAGCAAAAATAGCTACAGGACAATGCTCAGGCCCAGTTCAAGTACTAGTCCCTGCACGAAACCAAACCAAACAAAAACTGGTGAAAGAAGTCTTGTAGAATTCTCATGTTTTTGGTCTTTCAGAGTTTTTGAAGGGAAGTTGGACAGGATTGAGTCTTAGCATGAGATGGTTTTTAAAAAAGAATTATTATTATTCAGCATTGCCTCTAGACTCTGTTTTTTAAATTATATTTTTAGCTGGTGGTTCACCCTGTAAACCTAGCTACTTGGAAGGCTGAGATTTGAGGTTCACGATTCAAAGCCAGCCTGAGCAGGAAGGTCCATGGGACTCTTCTCTCTAATGAACTACTAGAAAACCAGAACTGAAGCTGTGGCTCAAAGTGGTAGAGAACTAGCCTTGAGCAGAAAAGCTCTGGGACAGTACCCAAGGCCCTGAGTTCAAGCCCCGTGATGGGCAAAATAAACAAATCACTAAGTTATATATTTTTTAAACTTATTTTTAGTTATACAAAGGGTTTACCATTCAACATGTCAGTTTGAGTACAGTGCATCTTGATCAATGTCTTTCCTTTTATGATTCTCTCCCATCCCTCCCAACTCCATCCATTCGCTCAATTTCCCTAGTTTAATCTCTAGATTAAAATCCCTCTTACTCTATGGCTTGGACATTCCTGCTTGAGTGAGCAGGGTCTGTCCTGTGGCTATTTTCATTGGATGGTATAAGCCAGACAAAAGAACATTTCACACAATTTCCCATTGGTTTGTTAGTTTCCGCAATCTTATTAAGTTGATGAGAAGACTAAGTTAGTCTTAATGACTATGGTTTATTTAATAGTGACCAGTGAGCTGTAGCTACCCTTTTGGCTCTGTTGATGGTGATGGAGGTAGTTTCTGCATGGTGAGAAAACATGGCACACTAAGGGTTAATGCAGAAGTGAACCATTTTCTCTCACCTCATAGGAAGGAAAAGACTCAGACTTGGTTTTGACTTTCCTCCTCAATTTATTAGATTTTTTTTTTTTTTACGGGAAATTTAACGCGGTGTCTTTTGTGTTGGAACATTGAATGAGTGCATTTTACTTTGAGGAAATCCTATATACTAAAAGAGGAATTCCGCAATTAGGGTAACATTCACATGAGCAAAAAGTTTCATTACTTTATAAAAGGCTCTTTTAGGAAGCCAATTCTAGGGCATTAAAAAAAAAAGACTATATTAAGTGAAGAACCTAATAAGTAATGACTTCAGGTAAAGTGACGTAAACTCAGCCAAATGTTCTTGGTGTTGGAAAGGATCTGGGAGAAATCAGCTAATTTATAATTATAATGTCCATGTGCTCTCTCAGAAAACTTTCCATCCTTCTTGGATGAAAAATTAAACTTTAATGCTCAGGAACGTCCCCTCCCCTCTCCACCCTCTCGATCCCCTCTGTGTCTCTAGCGAAGAGGCTTTTTGGATCACACTTCCTTATCTATGAGTGAAACATTTATAATCTTTTAGGGATTTTTTTTTGTGGGGGTTGCTGTTTGTTTAACTTAGCTCTGACCAGAAAATAGGGGGCCACGTAGAGTATATTCACCGAGACTCAATTAACTAATAGGGTTTCACTGTGGGCTGAGTGTTCAGAGGAAATGTTTGGAAACTGAAACTGTACACAGAAGGTCAGTGTGCAGGGTCCCTAGAGACATAATGGCGACTCCCGCTCATGCAGCTCGACATGCCAAAGGCATTAAGGGAGACGGAGAGGAAAGCCACAGTGAATGTGTTTAAGTTGGGCTGAGGGGGAGACCAGTTGAACTATGCGATATTTATTACTTTTTTAAAAAAAGTAACAATGGTATGTGCAAGTTGGTATTCAAGACAACGGATGAAATCATCTAATAAAGATACCGCCTGATGATTGGGATGAGTTATTCAGGGAAATCAAGGGCTTATTTTCGAATAGCGTCACAGACCTCTGGGCTCCGTCTGGAATGCAGGTTACAAATTCATGATGAAACTTCTTGTCATTGGAGGTCTTTTTTCTTTTCTTTTCTTTTTTTTTTTTAACACTGTGGTTGTTAGAACTTTCTAGTTTGAACAAACAGGCTAGTTAAAAAAAAAGTAAAAGTTCTCTGTTGTTCAAGAAAAAAATAAGATATTGCTTAGCAAAGCTGACTACTGGGGCTGGGAAGGTGGCTCAGTGGTAGAGCGCTTGCCTTGCATGCCTGAGGCCCTGGGTTCGATTCCTCAGCACCACATAAGCAAAAAGAAAAAAGCCGGAAGTGGTGCTGTGGCTCAAGTGGTAGAGCGCTAGCCTTGAGCTGAAGAGCTGAGGGACAGTGCCCAGGCCCAGAGTTCAGGCCCCACGACCGGACCAAAAAAAAAAAAAAAATCTGACTACTATTTTGTCATTATTGTTTTGTTTAGTTTTGTTGTTGTTGGTTTTTGCTTTGGTGCTAGTTTCAGAGATTGAGCCTAGGACCTGGACACTGTCCCTTAGCTTTGTTGCTTAAAACTGAAGCTCTACCACTTGGGGCACAGCTATGTTTCTGGCTTGTGGCTGGTTAATTGGAGATGAGACTCTCACTGGCTTTCCTTCCCTTGGCTGGTTTTGAACTACTATTTCAGATCTCAGCTTCTTGAGTAGCTAGGTATAAGCCACAAATGCCTGCTTTGCATACATATTTATTTTAATTCAAGATGCTTTTATATGGTGCTTTTATGTTTTGTTTTGTATACTCACATACATGTTTGTATGTGTTATTATGTGCATGTATGTGTGTGTATGTGTGTATTTGCCCTGCCTTTTTCTTGAAGTGATCAAGAAGTAGTTTAAAAAAATCAAGGTTGGCTGGGCCCTAGTAAGTTTCATGCTTGTAATCCTAGCTACTCAGGAGTCAGTGATCTGTGAATCATGGTTTGGAGCCAGCTATGAGAAAGAAAGCCTGTGAGATTCTTATCTCCAATTAACTACCAAAAAGGCAAAAGTAGAGCTGTGGCTCTAGTTCTAACTCTGAATTCAAGAACCAGCACCAACACACACACACACACACACACACAATCAAGGTAATTTTTTCTGTGCATGTGGTGGTATTGGGGCTTGAACTCAGGGCTTCACATTCTCACGTGGCTTTTTTGCTCTAGGCTGACACTCTACCATTTGAGCCATACCTCCACTTCCATCTCTTTTTGATGGTTAACTGAAATAAGTCATAGATTTTCTTGCTCGGGTCAGCTTTAAACACCAATCCTTAGATCTCAGCCTCTTAAGTTGCTAGGATTACAGATATAAGCTGTCAGTGCCAGCCAAAAAAATATTTTTTATATAGCAAACATTCTAACTTTAGTTCATTGTGTGACTAGGAAATAAAATAGCGTCTTTTATCTTCACAGGCTCCTCTTCCTTCCCTCTTTCTTCCTTTTTTCCCCTTCCTTCCTTTTGCCCTATGGATTTATTTTGCATCTTACTATTTAATCTTCAAGGGTGTTCATGAAGCTCATTTCCTTCCTGTGAGATTTGTTCATTGGAAATAACTCAGTTGGTGGCACACACCTGGATAGCTCTATAGATAGCCTGGCATTGGTGCCTTGCCATCCTGATCTACCTACTCAGAGGACCACTGCTCTTTCCGTCTCTCCATTTCAGTATTCAGGTTAAACAATCAGAAGTAAAGTTTTACCTTTGGGGGGGGACATGAATGGAATAATTGGCATGCAATTTTAATTCTTGCATAAATGGGCTGTAACTTTTGTTTAGAGTAAAAATGTTAAGAATATTTTTAAATGACAACATGGAAACGGGGAGAAAAGATAAGCAGAGTTTGTTCGTTGTCCAGAGTTTGTCTAGGAGGTAATCGGTGAAGAATGTCTTTTTGAAGAATTATAGCTACCAGAGACACTTCAAAAAGAAAGAGTTCATGAGGGCTTATAGATGTGTATGTGTGTGTATGTGTGTGTGTGTGTGTGTGTGTGTGTGTGTGACAGAGAGAGAGAGAAACAGAGAGAGACAGAGACAGAGAGAGACAGAAGGGAAGAGAAAGAGAAAAGAAAGAGAAAAGGGAAGGGAGGAAGAAGGAAGGAAAAAAGGAAGGCAGAGATAGAAGAGAGAGGGGAGAGAACAAGAGGAAAAGAGACAGAAAGAGAAATTCCACCCATCTTCAAGAAGGTAGGTAGAAATTTCATTTAAAAAATCAAAATAAGTACAAATACTTTTCATGCAAAGAGAATTTTTGAAAGGAGGACATTTTCTTAGTAATTTGTTAAGATAGTAGTTATCTCCATGGTTTCCAAACAGTGAAGCACCGAGCATCTACTAACTCAGCCTGCTGTCTGTGAGAATGATAAGACTATCTACTTTCCCTCTCAATAATGGCTCAATTTGCATAATAAATTATACAGGCATTCGAATCAGGATCAGCTTTTAAAAACTGGAGCCCTCAAGGAGTTAAGGATTATGCAATAGATCCTATCTTTGCTGCTATCATCGTCATCATCATCATCATCATCTAATTTAGTGGGTGCTGGTGGCTCATGCTTGTCATTCTAACTACTCAGGAGTTTGAAATCTAAAGATTGTGGTTCAAAGCCAGCCAGGGCAGGAAAAGACTCTTATCTCCAATTAGCCAACAAAAAGCTAGGAGTGGTGGTGTGGCTCAAAGGTAGAGAGCTAGCCTTGAACGAGGTATAGCATCCAGGCCCTGAATTCAAGCCTTAGTACAGACAGAAGCAAACAAATATAAGAAAATCCAAGGGCTGATTGCTCTCTGTTGCCATGACAAGGAGACATATATGTCAATGATAATGCTGCCACTAACCTCAGTGTGGACACACAGCTCTTTCCTCAAGCCCTTGGTTGCTTCATGCTCAGAAGATGCCCAGCTCAACTAGGAGAGGCCCTGAAAACCACAAGTGTAGTTCATCAATCGTCCAGCAGGGGGAAATCAGTAGCTCAAAGACAACTATTGGGAGTTACTTGTTAGTTCAGTGTCCCCTAGTGGCCATTTATCTCATAAATGAACAAGCTGTCCTCTGTGAGAATTGCAAGGATCAAGGCCTCTTAATAATGCATGCACAATCTGAAGACCTACTTAGTGACAATAGTTTGTCCTTCCATTAGCAGATAAGGGAAGGGAAGGACAGGGAGCCTCGTGGCATAGCCAAAGCTTGGTCTGTTTCCAAAGCACAGATAGGAAATAAAACTAGGATTTCCGAGTTTTGTTCCAGTTCTTTCTCTTTTTCTTTTCTTTTTGCCCGTGCTGGACTTAAACCAAGTGTCCTGGGCACTGTCCTTGACCTTTTTTCCCCCCCCCTCAAAGCTAAGTCTCTACCACTTTTGGCTAGTTAATTGGAGATAAGAATCTCAAGGACTTTTCTGCCTGGATTGGCTGTGAACTGTGATCCTTAGATCTCAGCCTCTTAAGAAGCTAGGATTACAGGCCTCAGCCATTAGCAACTGGATATCCTAGTTAATAACTTACAAACTCTCATTTGTGTCTATCCCTTTAAAAGACGGACACCCAGAACTGGGAGATTTCTTGTTGGGATCAGGCTATACATGTCTGCATTTGAGTATCATATCATGTTGGGTTTCTTTGTTGATCATGGGACTTGAACTCAGGGCCTAGGTGCTGTCTTTGAGTTCCACTTCTGGTTTTTAAAATTATTCAAGGATTATCTTTAAAGACACTTTGAATATTCAGTCTGGCACTGGTAGCTCACACCTGTAATCCTAGTTACTCAGGAGGTAAATATCTGAGGACTGAGGTCCAAAGCAGTTGAGGCAGATAAAGTCAAGATACTCTTATCTTCAATTAAGCAGCAAAAAGCTGAAAGTGGAGGTGTGGTTCAAGGGGTAGAGTATCAGCCTTGAGCAGAAAAAAGCCAAGTGAGAGTTTGAGGACCTGAGGCCAAGTCCTGGTACTAAAGAATTAATTAATCAGAAATAACGAAAAACAAAAATTCAGTTCATTGGCTCAAGATTTTCAAAATGTGTTGAATTCTAACTTTGAGACAAACCAACCTTCCTCACAAGAAAATCACTTTGCTTCATGAACAAATTTTTGTTTCCTTTGCATGGTATCATTTACTTCCACTGAGCAGATGATGTTTTATATAGCACAGATAGACATGGGTATCCATGTTGTATTTCACATTGTAGAAATGCTTGTGGAGAGGGTGTACCCCGAGGCTCAGGGATGCTGCGATTCCTAGCAGATCAGTTGGCATCAGCTCGTTACCCTGGGCCTTTGGCTTGCAGGGAAATGTTGCATGTGGAAAATTTCTTGAAATTTCGAAGCAGATGTCAAATTCTTCAACGTTGTGCCAACGCGCCATCTCAGTGTGAATTTTTCTAATTTTCATGCATTTGGCACAAGGCTGGGAAAGGAGCTTTGAGCAAAATGGGGACAAGAAATCAAGAGAAAAACCTTGGAAAGAATACACCAAGGAGAAAGGCGACATAAGCAATGACGAACAGAGTTGAACCACTGGGGAATGGAGCCATGACTGAGGCCCAGAGCAGGCCATGCCATGACCTCACCTCCAGATGTTCATGGAGATTGCTGCACTACTCACCATAGCCAAGTTCTGGAAGCAGCCCAGATGTCCGACAATGGACAAATGGATCAAGAAAATGTGGCATAACATTTACAACGGAACTTCATTCATCCATCAGGAAGGGTGATATTAAGTCATTTGCAGGAAAATGGATGGGCCTGGAAAAAAATATATTAAGTGATATAAGTCAGGCTCAGAGAGTCAAAGGATGTATGGAAGTTAGATGGAAATCACAAACCTATGGGGAAACATGTACAGAGTTATTTGCATATATACTCAAACATCTTGACTAAAGTATGTATATGCAGGGGAGGATTCCAATGGTGTAACTCCTTTGAACCACTAATTTACAGTTTAACAAAATGAATTCCAGGAAGTTGGAACATGTGCTGTCAGGAGAGGAAGTCACCAGGAGAGAGAGCAAATAAATGGATAGAGGAAGGGTGAGCAAATATCAGGAACAAAGCAAAATGAAACAAAAAGAATTGCACGTTGAAGATGAATTATTCAATGTTTTTTCCAGAGCAGAAGAAGAAATGAGAACATCAAAATAATCCTCACAGGCAAGTTATAGTTGAAAGCAAAGGGAAAATATTTGGAATTCACAAAATAATTTATAGAATTCCAGCAAGGAGAGGTTTTTTTTTTTCAATGTATTTTTTCAAAGTCGCAGAGGATCAGTAGCTTCCAGTAGAGGGAGATAGAGTGCCAACTGATAGGACTTGGAAGCTTTGTTAGGACATGAAATTTAACAAGAGCAGAAATCCCACAGGAAAAGAAGGCTATAATTAATCATTTCACAAAGTGAAAACCCAGAGTAGTTAATCATCACGTTTATTGAGAGATGAGCAAGCTTATTGATGACCAGAGAAATGTGAATGGAAACAAAAAAATCATTTAATATTTTTAAAAAGCCTCTCTTTGTAGATTTACCACACCAAACTCTTGCTTACTTTGTCAAGTTGGTGGTTTTGACAGATTGGTTGACATCATTTTCTGTGGTAATGCAGCCCACAGAAACATAGGGTGACCAGTCCCCCTGCTAGTCCACTGAACAGTATCACATGTGAGCCACATGTATGTCATCTCATGTACATTGCTCTGTGGACACTGACTCCTTCTAAGCCTTTTATTATTATTGTTGTTATTATTATTATTATACCATATATTTTTATTGTAAAGATACTGTACAGAGGGGTTACAGTTACATGAGTAAGGTAATGAGTACATTTCCTTTCAAGCATTGTTAACCTCCTTTGTTTTCCCCCTACCATCCCTTTCCTCCCCATCTCCCCAACTTCTCCCTCCCTCTACAAGCTGTAAAGTTCATTTTCAACATAGTATTTTGTACATCGCATTGTTACAATGGGTCAACCTGTATCCCTATTTAAGCATTTTGTTTTTTCCCTTCCCCTCCCCAAATTAGAAAAATGTATAAACAAGAAGCAGGGCACCAGAATCAAATGCAGTGAAAACAGAGGTTATAGCATGGGGGAAGAACATATAAAAGAAACAAAAAAAATTACACAGTACATTAAAAACAACAGCAAGAAAGATAAAACCTCTTGTATCCCTATCTTGGGGTTCATTTCACTTAGCACCATCTTATTTGGTCATATGTACATAGCTTTTGACCTTTCTGCTTGTCCTAGACATATACTAGTTAATGCAAATAAGGGAAACCATGGGACCTATGTTTCTTTGAGCCTGGCTTACTTCACTTAATATAATTTTTTCCAAGTCTTTCCATTTCCTAACAAATGGGGTGGTGTCATTCTTTCTGATGGAGGCATAGAATTCATATATATATGCACAGTGCATATATATGTACACATATCTCTCTATGTACATACTGCATTTTCTTGATACATTCGTCTACTGAGGGGCATCTGGGTTGGTTCCATATCTTAGCTGTGGTAGATAATGCTGCAATAAACCTAGCTGTTCTGGTAGCTTTAGTATGGCCTTGTTTGTGATCATTTGGGTAAATGCCCAAAAGTGGGATTGCTGGGTCATAGGGGAGCTCTATGTGGAGTCTGTTGAGGAACCTCCATACTGCTTTCCAAAGTGGTTGAACAAGTTTACACTCCCACCAACAATGCAGTAGGGTTCCCTTTTGGCCACATCTCCTTCAGCATCTGTTGTTATTAGATTTCTTGATTATAGCCATTCTAACTGGTGTAAGGTGGAATCTCAATGTTGTTTTGATTTGCATTTCTTTTAAGTAAGCCTTTTATTATTTTAACATGGAGGTTTTTTTCTTTTTCCTTTTTACCGATCCTAAGGCTTGAACTCCAGGGCCTGGGTGCTGTCCCTGAGTCTCTTTGTGCTCAAGGCTAGTGCTCTACTACTTGAGCGACAGCACCACTTCTGGCTTTTTCTGAGTAGTTTATTAGGGATAAGAGTCTTACACAGACTTTCCTGTCCAGGTTAGCTTCAAACTGTGATCCTCAGATCTCAGCCTGTGAGCAGCTAGGATTACAGGTGTGTACCACTCTTATTCATCAAACTCATCATACACGGATACCATCTAGAAAAGTGGATTAATTTTCTCTACCCATTAAAGAATTGAAAGTCTGCTGTGCACTGGTGGCTCACCCCTGCGATCCTAGCTACATACTTAGGAGGTTGAGATCTGAAGATCAAGGTTCAAAGCCAGCTGGGATAGGAAAGTTTGTGAGAGTCTTATCTCCAATTAGTCACCAAAAAGTCAGAAGTGGAGCTGTGGCTCAAGTGGTAGAGTGTTAGCCTGGAGGAAATAAGTTCAAGGACAGTGACCAGATGCTGAGTTCAAACCCCAGGACTAGCACCCCCATACACACATACACACAAAGAAAAGAATTAAAAGGAAATGATTAAAATAAACAGAATAAATCTATTTGAAAATGAAAAGAAAACCTTGCAAGTAGAGCTCCCCATCAGAAGAGAGTCCAAAGAGGAGTCCAGTGGAATCCCCTTGGAGGGTGGGTATTTTCTTTTGTTTAATGTAATGTTGTTGTTATTATTAAGATGTGTACAGAGGGTGACCATTTTATGATTCAGGTAGCAAAGGGTGTTTTTATAATGTGGGGCTCCTCCCCCTTTCCCCCCTGGGCTTTGATTGATCGAGGACTTCTTCAAGCACAGTCCTGCCTCTTTTTGTTTGTTGAGCTGACACCCAGGGAATTATGGGAAGAAGAAGCTCTTGAACAGGAAGAAGCATTTGAGCAGGAGCCCAAGGCACTATGGGAACAAGAAACTCCATGAAGGGACACATGTTATCAGCCACATGTCATGTCCACTAGCTTCTATCTCTATGTACCTCACAGTTCCCCTTTCTCTCTCTCTCCATGC
This sequence comes from Dipodomys spectabilis, assembly GCF_019054845.1. Taxonomy (NCBI): domain Eukaryota; kingdom Metazoa; phylum Chordata; class Mammalia; order Rodentia; family Heteromyidae; genus Dipodomys; species Dipodomys spectabilis. Next base: position 3,097,412 of record NW_024870716.1, on the reverse strand, counting down.
CTCAATTTAAAAACTGCTTTTAGCTTCCAAAGGAAATTAGATGGAACCATTTGAAAACCACATAAATGTTATTGTTTTATGCAATGCATGTCTAAATCACAAAGGATTGTCCAAAGCCAGAATAAATTACCTTACTTGAAAAATATACCTTGCCCAAACCTTTATTAACACAGCATGATCATCTTTTGAGTAGCAGATAAACGGCTCTCTTTGTTATCACTTTTCTCACACTTGTGACACTTTGACTTTTTTTAGTGCATTTCTAACACAAAATGGTGTCTTGATCCAGGGTAGGGAAATAGGCTTGTTGAAATAATTAATGCCTGCTCTTCTGCCTTGTCTTTGACTGAGGCGGGATCGCAGACTTGAGCAAACTCTCCTGACTCCTGAACTTGGTCATGTCAGGACCTGCCACCCTGCTGTGTGAGGGCTTGGGGAAGCCTGAGTGTGTAGGGCTGAGTGGGCTTATGAGATAGTCAAGCAGAGAAAGAAGATCCAGTAATAAATGGCATATTAGTCTGGTAAAGATTAACTTGGGAAAAAAAAAAAAACTCTTTTAAAGTTGTTGTACAAAGGGCTTCAATTCATCATGCCAGTGATGGGAATCTACAGGCCCCCCAAATGTGAAAGTCCACGCCCCTTTTCTCCCCTTTCCAGGCAACAGGCACCTCAGTTCCCTAAGCAGGCCACACCTGGCTTAACAGGGCTCTGCTCTGTGGAACCAGGCCTGTGTAAATTAATTACTTCAGGCTGAAACCACACACTTGCAAAGCCCATCCTGAAACATTCTTTTTTTTTTTGGGGGGGGGTCCGGTTGTGGAGCCTGAACTCTGAACTCTGGGCCTGGGCACTGTCCCTCAGCTCAAGGCTCAAGGCTAGTGCTCTACCACTTGAGCCACAGTGCCACTTCTGGCTTTTTTCTTTTTGCTTATGTGGTACTGAGGAATCAAACCCAGGGCCTCAGGCATGCAAGGCAAGCACTCTACCACTGAGCCCCCTTCCCAGCCCCATCCTGAAACATTCTGTACCCTCCAGCCACCTCCAGCCAAGACCATACTTAAGTCCCTCCACCTCTGGTCCCCAATGAACCACACCTGAAGTCTCCTGATTCTCCTCAGTTCACCATGGTGTCCCTCTTCAACTCTCCATGAAAGTCAATCCGGTCTGTGGAGATTGTTTTCTGCTCTTTCTTTAATACCCTCCTGATTCAGTTTCCTGACAAGTATAATGAATCTTGATCAATGTCACCCCTTCCATGTTTTCTCCCACATTCCCCCAAATCCACCCAAATCAACTTCTTGATTTATGAAGAAATAACTAGTAGGAAGTCCAATGAACAGGCTCTTCCACAGAAAGCATAGACTTAGATGATAAAGTCAAGTGAATTGGAGGTTTTTGCCTTTCGAGTGGTTTAATACATACCAGCCCATACCTGATGCCTCCAGATCTTCAGGAAAATGACACCACGTCCTCTCTGTTCATTGTGTGTGTGTGTGTGTGTGTGTGTGTGTGTGTGTATGAGTCTTGACTTAGCTAGAGTAGCCAGGGATACATAGGCTGGGCCTTGAAATATAAACAGACAAAAAAAGAAAAAGCAGTCATTTTCATATTCAAACACAATATCCAAATTGAAGTTGCTGGTTTAAAACCAACAGCTACATCCAACTTTATATTTAAAGGTCATTGGTACAGCTTATTTAGATGACACTATAAAAAGGAATCTTGATTGTAAAAATCCAAAGGGATCTGTCTCACAGACCCAATAGAGACAAAGTGGAGGCAATGTTCATTATACTGCTGAGTGTATTGCTGGGATTTATATCTTTAAATTGGGCCTTTATAGACTGCTTCCCTAAATGTTTCTGAGAGAAGAGAACAGAGTACAGACTGGAAGATTCATTTTCTCTAAATCCTGTCATTAGTGTGGCACTCTTGCTTGTGTGGTTGCAGTGGTTTTGTAGTGTATGAACTCTAACAGAACCTTAACCCCAACCACATTGTCTAAACTGGAAAGATAAGGTTCGTATATGTTTTGATAGGAAGGGGAGTCAGTGAATTTGAGTTGAAATTAAAAGTTTTTATTTTGGGGGAAGGTGGCTCAGTGGTAGAGTGCTTACCTTGCATGCATGAGGCCCTGGGTTTGATTCCTCAGCACCACATAAGCAAAAAAGAAAAGAAAAAAGTTTTTATTTTGACGAGCTTTACAACGCCGGTGCGGGGGAGGGGGGGGAGGAGGGGGGGAAGGAGAAGGATTGGGATTGGGGGGGGAGGGGGGAGGCTGGGAAGGGAGGTGAAGGGTAAACAAAGGAGGAGGCTGCAATGCTTGGTAAGAAATATACGCATTGTCCTGCCCATGTAATTGTAATCCCTCTGTACAGTATGTTCTCAAATAAAATAAAATAAAATAAAATAAAAAAAGTTTTTATTTGGGGGAAGGTGGCTCAGTGGTAGAGTGCTTACCTTGCATGCATGAGGCCCTGGGTTTGATTCCTCAGCACCACATAAGCAAAAAAAAAAAAAAAAGTTTTTATTTTGGGTATCTCTGCTACTGATACTGGGACTTGAACTCAGAGCTTGGACACTGCCCTTTGGCTTTTTTTTTTTTTTTGCTCAAAACTGGTGCTCTATCACTTGGGCCACACCTCCACTTCCGGCCTGTTGGAGATCATCAGATCTCAGCCTCCTGAATAGCTAGGAGTACAGATGTGAGCCACTGGCACCAGCTTACAATTTGAATGCCCCTCAAGGCTTATTTATTAAAGGTGGGGCCCATTGGGGCATGCCCTCACAAAGGCTTTTATAGACTCCAACCTCTTTCTTTCTCTCTTTTGCTCCCTGCCTCATGTGATGAGATTTGGCCCCATCATACACTCTAGCCATAATGTGCCTCAGAGCCACAGGTCCAGAGCAATGGGGCCAAGCCATCACAGATGGGAACATCTAAAACCAAGAACCAAAATAACCCGTTCTCCTTTGTAAGTCAATTACTTCTGGTGCCAGGAAGATGAATAACACAGAGACTCTTTCTTCCTGCACACAGAGTGGGGACTCAAATGTACCATTAAGGGCTATGCATGCTGAGATGACTTCTACAACCATTCCTGCATTGGACTATGATGTAGCATTGGTCTACATCAGCACCCACACCCATCTGTGAACTAGGAAAAGGAAACTTCCACCAGGTCACAGATAGGAGCCAAGAGAGAAGTCTTGATACCATAGTGGTGGCTGATATGTGGTCATGTAAAGAGGTGGGAAGCCATCTCTTTATAGTCCAGATTTACGCCCCAGATTCCAAACACACCTCTCTCATCACACAAATGGCTTTTTCTGGGGCCTGTGTAAGGTTGTGATATTCTGCATGTAAGCTTGCACAGACCCTGATGGAGAGCTTGGGTTTCCTGGTTGCTTGAAGGATCTCTCTGTCCATGATCAGATGGTGTTCCGAGCAGCACGCCCAAAGCTGGGTTTGAATGGGAAATGATCACCCACGGCAGGGAAGAGTGGAACTTGCCTGTGCTGAGATGCTTCCACTGGGCTTTGGCAGCGACTCTGCACAGCACCCTCACTCCCGACCCACCGCTGCAGACAGCCAGCTAGCTGTACCATGGGATGTGGCAGACTGAACATTTGCAAAGGCTGTTATTGCTCGGAGCATTACTCAAAATGGACAGCTTCTGTAATTACCTACAGGAAGGACTATGACACATTTCCTAGTGTGCTTTCTTCAAAATCTTGAAGGGCCTACTGAGTTCTGGGCTACTTTGTTTCTTTCTTTGCTTACTCAATCCCTCCCTCCCTTCTTTCCTTCCTTCCTTCCTTCCTTCCCTCCCTCCTTCCCTGCTTCCCTTCCTTCTCTCTCTCCTTCTCCTTCCTTCTCTTTCTTCTTCCCCCTCCTCTTCCTTCTTCCTGTTGTTCTTCATATCTTCTTGGTCTTGTTTTCCATTTGGTGGCAGTCCTGAAGCCTCAATTCAGGATCTGAGCTTTGCCCCTGAGCTTTCTTTGCTTAAGTCTAGCACTCTACCACTTGAGGGACAGTTCTACTTCTGGCTTTTTGTGGATAACTGGAGATAAGAGTCTCATAGACTTTCCTACATGGATTAGCTTCAGACCACGACCCTCAGATATCAGCCTCCTGAGTAACTAGGATTACAAAATTGAGCCACCAGCACCTGGATCTGTGCCTTCTTTCTTCGTGGCAGGAAAGTCTAGTACTTAACCTTGTTATCTTTGAGATTTCCCAAACAGGTTTCCAAGCACTGAGACCTCTTGAAGTTACACTGACTTGACTTTCTTTTTTGGAAGGCTATTTCTCCACCCTCTGAAATGAATGTTAACTTTCCAAGATGTAAAGAATATTGCTATTGCCTGCTCACCAGGTCTCTTTAACATGTTATTGTTATCATAGAGGGTCCAGCATGGTAGACATATTGTTAATGTATTCAGGCATCAGGAAAAAGACCACAAGATAAGTGTGTGAGTTCTCTGGATCCACCATCTGAAGGACTTAGGCTAACATTCTACCTAACACCTGGCCTCCATATGTCTCGCTCTTAACAGGGAGACCACCATGGTGCTTCAGCCAATGTTGATATTGGTAATTCACTTCCTCCATCCAATAGTCCTTGAAAGATCTGGTTATTCCCTTCTCTAAGTCTTTTTTGGGGAAATATAGATTGTATGTATTGTGTGTATGTGTGTGCGCGAGCATCAGTCCTGGGGCTTGAACTCAGAACCTTTGTTCAAAGCTGGTTCTCTGCCACTTGAGCCTCTTCTACCCTTGGATAATTGGATATAAGAGTCTCACAGACTTTGACTCATGGCTTTGACTCATGATCCTCAGATCTCAGTCTCTTGAGTAGCTAGGGTTACTGACATGAGCCACCAGTGCCTAGCTTAGATTGTATGTACTTTAGTGGTGTCCTTTCAGTGATTTTGCTCACAGACTTCCTCCACCCATTTTGGTTAGCTGGTTCTCAACCTGAGAATGAACTCAGATCTTTAAATGGATGAGGATTCATAGTTTGCCCAAATTCCAATTTGCATCATCTTTCTATGACTTTTTGGGTATGTAAATCAAAGAATACCAGGCTAGGCAGGCAGCTAGTCAATCTCATTTGATGCCTTCTTGGCCATCATTATAGATCTCTGCATGTCAAGTCTTAATAGACATTATGTCCAAAGCCCATCTTGCTTCTGATAATTATATTCATCTACCAGGCCTCTGATATTCCAGAATCTTCTCACCTCACTGCCACTAGCGAGCCCAGTACCATAGCTACTGTCTTCCAGGGCATCTAGGTGTCCTGAGTCTCTCAGCAATGGAAATGTCCCCTCACTCACAGAGTCTACATTGTTTCACTAAAAGAAATGTCTTGGGGCTTTTCCAAGACCTAAAAATAAGTTGTGGAGTTTTCTACTGTTCTCTCATAATTCATTTTACCAGGCCAGCCTCCGGAGTCTCTCAACACTTCCTCTGACTCAAAAAGGGAAGTTCTGGCATCTTCATCTCCTTTTCCTGGTAAGACATTCCAACAGTGTGACACTGCTGGTCTGCTATAAACCCAAGGTTCCGGTTTATCTTGTTTAAGGCAGTTAGCCTTGTTTAATTCAGAGTAGTTTTGTGTTTATCTAAGAATCTGCCATGAAACCAAGAAGAGAACATAGTATTTTGGTGTTCTTTGGGTTTCTGTAAACTGTTTAAAGAAGGCAAGACAGCTTGTTCCATGCTCTTTTTTATCCTGGGAATTTTCTTCTCAAGGAGTGCCTTCAGGACCTTGATAATCTGGGTGTGAGATTTTTATTTTATTTTACACACTTTGTTTCTTTCTCCTTCTAAATTAGTTATAAAACAATGAGGGGGGGCTGGGAAGGTGGCTCAGTGGTAGAGCGCTTGCCTTGCATGCTTGAGGCCCTGGGTTCGATTCCTCAGCACCACATAAGCAAAAAGAAAAAAGCCAGAAGTGGCGCCGTGGCTCAAGTGGTAGAGCGCTAGCCTTGAGCCTTGAGCTGAGGGACAGCGCCCAGGCCCAGAGTTCAGGCCCCACGACCGGAACCCCCCCCCAAAAAATAAATAAAACAATGAAAACTAGATTGATAATGTTCAGTCTCCAGGCAACCAAGAAAACACCAGTCGATTTCAGCTAAGGCAGACCCTGTTGTGAACTCAATTCTTTAGCACCCCTAGACTTACAAGTAAAAAAGATAAATGTAACTGGCTTTGAAATGTTTGTTAGCTATTGCTCTATATTGTACATATGAGATCTTGGAGACATAAAACAATAAACAAGTTGAATTGATCAGTGTTAAAAATTGATTGAGTATAACTACACACTTTCATCTTTCTTATCTCTGAAAATAAAAGTCTAGAAGCAAGAATATTTTGAAAGAGCAAGAAAGGTTATGAATCCATCCCATGTTAAAGAAGGGCTGCTTTTTGTTTCTCATCTCTAGGTTCTCAAAACGCTGTGCTAATGTCTCACAACCTTAAATTTCACTTCCAATCTCTCTGTCTGTCTGTCTGTCTGTCTGTCTCTGTCTCTGTCTCTCTCTGTATGCATGCTGGTACTAAGGCTTAAAGTCAGGGCCTGGGCACTGTCCTTTGCTCTGTGTTCCAGGCTGGTGCTCTGATACCTGAGTTACAGCTTCACTTCCAGCTTTTTGGTGATAAATTGGAGATAAGAATCTCATGGATTTTTCTGCCTAGAATGGCTTTGAACAGAGATTCTCAGATCTCAGCCTCCTAAGAAGTGAGGATTATAGGCATGACCCACTAGCATTTGACTTTTTACTGTTCTTGCTTCCCCAAGACAAGTCAGGGAATCTTCCTGGAATCAGCCCTACCACCTTCCTTTGTAAAACCTGGCCAAAGAGAAATTCTCTACTCTATCTTGTTTGGTAGTACATCATGGAACCTTCATTCTGAAAGAAGCCCTGCCTGGAACCTGGGAAGAAAGGAACACAGCACAGAGACCAGAAGGATTGGAACAGACAGAACTTGCTGGGTATTTCTGCTCTCTATCTGTTACCACTGGTTATGTCCTTTGTGCCAGTCAATAAATTTCCCTAGGTCTTCCTTTTTTTTTTTTTTTTGTCTGTCATAGGGCTTGAACACAGGACCTGGGCGCTGTCCCTGAGCTTTTCTGTTCAAGGCTAGTGCTCTACCACTTTGAACCACAGTGCCACTTCTGTTTTCTGGTGGTTAATTGGAGATGATAGTCTCACAGACTTTCCTGCCTGGGCTGGGTTCAAACCATGATCCTCAGCTCTCAGCCTCCTAAATAGCTAAGATTACAGGTATGAGCCACCCGTACCCACCCTGTGTCTTCCTTTCTTAAAGTACTTTTGTTGCACTAAAGCCTTACTTCAATCTGTTATGCTTTTCTCCTGTTAACCCTGTCCTTCATAGGAGCTTGGAGTGAGGAGCCATGTTTGGAGAAGAGATCTTACATGTTTCCACCTCTCTCACCCCCCGTCCCCTAGGCCTACTCCTTCACCTCTCACCTGCAGCTACTACTTCTCCTCTTTTTTAGTCTCCTTGAAATTACTGTGTCAGAATTTTCTAAGATAATTTTTTTTGTTTCTGTAACTTCACTAAACAGTTATAATACACACTGCAGTTTACATTATAAGAAATAATCTATCACCAGGCCCTGGTGGCTCACACATGTAATCACAGTTCAAAGCCAACCGAGGCAGAAAAGTCTGTGAGATTCTTACCTACACTAAAACCACCAAAAAATTGAGCTGAGAGCAGGGCTGTGGCTCAAGTGGTAGAGCTTTAGCCTTGAGCAAAAGAAGTTCAGAGACAGTGCCCGGGCCCTGAGTTCAACCCCCTGGATTGACACCCCAAAGAATTAAATAAATAAAAATAAATTTGTTACGTGCGAAACTTTTTCATCTATAAAGCCCAACTGTTATGAATCGATTCTCAATGATTACTTATGAATCATAGTTGCTTATATTTTTCCACAGAATGCCCCTTTGGATATTCTGGAAAATCTAGGTAGTGCAGATGTGACTATTATACCTTCCATCATTACTGGGACTTTCTTTCACACTACATGTCTTGATGTACATCTGGAGACAATTGTGCTTATATCATAACTCCATGTTAGGTCGCCTCTAGAGCTGGAAAAAGCAAAGAGACTGATTCTTCCTTAAAATTTCCAGAAGGGAATCAGCCATACTATCTTGATTTTAGAACTCCTGCAGACCTCCAGAATGGTAGGATAAAAAATTACTTATATCTTTTTATTTTACTTTTCTTTTTGGGGGGATGGAGGGGGCAGATGGAGTCTCACTAGGAAGATCAGGCTACCCTTGATCACATAACCTGCTTGCTTCTCCCTCTCCTGTACAGGTATGTACCATCACACCTGGCTTTAATTTGTTTATATTCTTTCACACCATTACGTGTGTGCAGCAATAAGGAGATAATGTGGGTTATAGAGGCCACTACAGTGTTTGTGTGTACATAAATCATTCTTTTGTGCATGTATACAATGAAAAGGACACACGTATTTATGAGATTTAGGTTTTAAATTTTGTTCCATATACAAGTAACCCATAGCCGGGCACTGGTGGCTCACGCCTGTAATCCTAGCTACTCAGGAGGCTGAGATCTGAGGATTGCGGTTCAAAGCCAGCCCGGGCAGGAAAGACCGTGAGACTCCTATCTCCAATAAACCACCAGAAAACCGGAAGTGGCGCTGTAGCTCAAGTGGTAGAGCACTCGCCTTGAGCTGAAGAGCTGAGGGACAGCGCCCAGGCCCAGAGTTCAAGCCCCACGACCGACAAAAAAACAAAAAGAAAAAACAAAAAAAAATACAAGTAACGCATAAACTTCTTTGCTGAAGGAAGGAAAAACACATCATGTTCATTTGCAAAGTTCATTTATTATATACCAATAAACACTTTCTGTAATAAAAAAAGCCTCCTAATACACCAAAACCATCTTATAAATGAAATATGAAAATAAAAACTTTTATCTGTTTACAAGTGGGGTTAAATTAATCAGCACAAGATACCCAATATATGTCTGTCCTGCAGTGTGTATGAACTCCAGTCCTGAAAACAGCCAGGACCCCCCACCCCCAAAAAAAGACAATTAAAAAAGATGTTTTATTACTTGGCGCTGTATTATTGCTCTTGAATATTTATATAATTAAATATGTGGATGCTTTCAAGTTACATTTAATTGTAAAGCATTCAAAATATGTACAGATTTTACAGTTTTCCAAGATTCTTGGATCTTTGATATTTACATCTAAATATGTTCAGATTCAACCTTTTTTTTTTAACATTCAAAAGATACTGTTTTCCATTTTCTGTTCTTTGCTGTTTGGCGATTCCACCCCCACCCTCACATAATAGTAATTTAAAAGTTAGGATAGTTTCTAATAATGCTCAATTTCCATAATAAGAGTATACCTTTTTTACAGATTTTAGAAACTAATGCATAACACAAATATACTTTCATAAACATATATTCCAAAATGAATCTGAAGTAGGATTTAGTATGATTATATTCATATGATACTTATATTTCATATTTGGCTTTACAAAGTGTAAAATATACAAATCTTCTTGGTATTGATTTCAAAAACATTCTAGTGAGCTTTTGAAATTCTAGGTACTGAATAGAGATGTGTGTGTGTGTGTGTGTGTGTGTGTGTGTGTATGTGTGCACACATGCTGGTATTGGAGCTTGAACTCAGGATCTTGTGCTCTCTTGATTTTTTCACTCAAGGCTGGTGCTGTACTATTTGAGCCACACCTCACCTTCTGGCTTTTCACATGTTAAATGGAGATAAGAGTTTCTAAGATTTGCCTGCTGAGACTGGTTTTGAACATCAAACTTCATGGCTCAGCCTTTTGAATAGCTACAATTACAAGCATGAGCCACCTACACATGGCTGAGTAGTAACTGTTAACTCCAGATAAGATTTGGAAGTGAGTAAAAACAATGGTAGTTTGCATTTGCTTTCAGTGTTAACACTTTTCTTTCTATGGAGAATCACTCAATGTTGCGTTAAAGGACAAATGAAATATCAGGAGATAAATATACAATCTAAAATGGATGAAATCCTAGTTCAGTCATGCTAAATTAAAAGAACAACATTGGCAATGACAATGATTCACAAAGAACCAACCTTCCTTCCTTCCTTCCTTCCTTCCTTCCTTCCTTCCTTCCTTCCTTCCTTCCTTCCTTCCTCCTTTCTCCTTTCTTTCTCTTTCTTTCTTCCTTTCTTTCTTTCTTTTTCTTCTTTCCTTCTTTCTTTCTTTTTATATGATAAGTGTAAACAATGAAGAAGAGCATTACCGAACTCTATATATAACTTGGATTTCAAATTTAAAATGTCCCCAATAAACAAATACAATGCAAATGGTTTGGAGCCCTCCAGTTGACTTCCCTGTCCCACTGTGAAGAAAACTACACCCATAAAAAAGAAAAATCCAATGTATGACACATTAACATTCTGACTACAGAACAAGATTATATACATACATATATAGCAAATCACAGTTTCCTGCACTGAAGGTTTTCTTTATCAAATAAAAATTTATCCAACAATACTGGGTAATGTGTCTCCACCATGCACTGTGATCTTCTGAAGATTCTGAATGAAAATGGAAGACTAGAGAGGCAGAACCTTGTTCAGGACAAAAGCAGGACAAAGGCCATTAAAAGAGATGCACACACACATACACACACACACACATGCACACACACACACACACACACAGAGGCTTTCTCAGTGGGCAGGTCAGCTATAAACATTCTTATTAGTTGTTTCTCTCTAATTGAAATAGAGCCTCTCCCATCCTAATATCCATCGATGAGGTCATTCATTCATTCACTCTCAGAAGCAGGATGGGCAAACTGCTCATTAGGGCTGGTATGAAGCACGCTAGACTGGTATGGGATTCCAGATGTGACCTCACAGCAACCATTCACTAGGTGGGCCTGGCACCTTTTGACCCTGTTAGTTCTCAGACCCAGAGTATTTGCTGCATGATAGGGTAAGGCATGATTAAGTGGTGATAGCTTTGCTACCAGGGCATTTAGGTTTGATGTTCTGAGAGGGCAACTTTGTACTACTCTGCAGGGGTGAAGGGTGGGGAATGGGTAGGGGAAAGGCTGGTATCTGCTGACCATCACACGAAGTTGCCTTTATTCTGCTTGTGCATCGACAAAAGTACACCCTGATCACCTCCCTGTGCTCAAGTCCAACCTGGGGAGAAATGTGCACTGCAGGCTTGAAACATAGCTTCAGTCATTGTTGACCAAAGCGGGGAAAAACAAACAATGAAACCCCAAAACAACAATAACAAAAACAACAACAACAACAAAAACCACCTTAATTTTAACTTTTGCAGGTGTCTGGTGACACTCCTAAGCAAACATCTCTGGAATCTTCTGGCTAGTTCCTATGAAATATCGGCCCAATCACGGTAGGTCAAAATGTCTTTTGGGGAGTATAACTCGCCAACATTTCCAACAGAAAAAAAAAGGGACACATATTTTTTTTCCTTGGATTAGTGGTGTTTGGAATTTGGAGGGTTGTAGATCCAGTCAATTATAATGAGGGCCATGCTTCCCATCATGAAGATAATTCCAGTCACAAGGAAGATCAATGCCTGTAATGCACAGAGAACTTGTGAGGGAAAACGCACCATTCCTGACCAATTTGGTGTGGGAGGGCAATCTGATTTGCATGTTGTTTGCTGAGAAAGGGCTCTACTGCTGTGCCATGCCTCCAGTCCTGGTTTTTTGGCTGCTAAGTTTGAAGGTAGGATCTTACTTCCTGCCCAGGCATGCACTGACACCTCCATACACCTATGTTAAGTTCTCAGTAGGTTTTGTTTTTGTGTTTGTTTGTTTGTTTGTTTATTGCAGGGACTGGATTGAACTGTAAGCCATGGTTCTCTCATTTTTCATGTCCCAAGTAGGCTAAGATTATAGTCAAGCCATAGCTGGCTTGAATAATATTCTGTGTGTGTGTGTGTGTGTGTGTGTGTGTGTGTGTGTGTGTGTGTATGTATGTGTGTGTGTGTGTGTGTGCCCGCACGCATGCGTGCCAGTCTTGGGGCTTGAACTCAAGGTCTGGGCACACTCCCTAAACTTTTGTACTTGAAGCTAGGACTCTACCACTTGAGCCATAGATCCTCTTTGGCTTTTTGGTGGTTAATTGGAGATGAGAATCTCATGAACTTTCCTGCCCAGGCTGCTTGGAACCATGACTCTCAGATCTAAGCCTTCTAAGTAACTAGGATTACAGGTATCACCAGTACTTGGTAGATAAATATTTTTTTATTTACCAGTCTTGGGCCAGGGCACTGTCCCTGAGCTTCTTTGTGTTCAAGGCTAGCATGCTACCACTTGAGCCATGATGCCAGTTCTAGCTCTTTCTGAGTTATTTATTGGAGATAAGAGCCTCACAGACTTTTCTGCCCGGGCTGACTTCAAACCACGATCCTCAGATTGCAGCCTCCAGAGAAGTTATTACAGATGTGAGCCACAGGCGCCAGGCTAATTTTGCTCATTTTACATCTGGTCATTCTGCATGTGAGTCATAAATAAAATAAGCAAGGTGCCCAGGCCACATTGCTGCAACAAGCTAGACATAACAAGGTTCAAAGAGTCAAAATCCAGTGGCAAAATAGTGCAAGGAGCTTATAACACCAAACAATCTTGAGAGGGGAGTGACCTCCAGTCATGAATGTGTAGTAAATCAGTAAGGAGCTTGCAAAACCCTCATGCAAGGCCTTCTTAAGTAGTCACTGATACTATCTGACTACTAGAGAAGCAATCATTTCTAGTATATTTTTCTGTAGGACCATTGTGGAAAAGGCTTGTACACGCCTGAATTTAATAAAGTGATACTTTATACCTAAAAAGATTAATTGGCAACAAACGGTATGTTTCCCACCTCAGTTCAAACCAGGGGAAAAGTAAGAGAATGATAAAAGAGAAACGTAAATAAGGATTAGCTCTGGCAAATCTCACAGATCACACATGTGTGCATGATTCTCTAACACTGGTGGGGATGTAAATATATATATAAATATGTATATTTACATGTTATAGGGACAGTGCAGCTCCAACCTGGCATCAAAACCTGGCAAGCAATACAGAAATCCTGCAAGCCCATGCAAGAGGCATGGAAGAAACGTAGCCTCTGCCACATCTAGCTAGAAAACCATCTTTTTTTCCACCATGAGGTTTCAGCTCATCTTGGGTTCCTTTTCTTTTCTTTTTGTGAGCTTTGACTATTTTCTGAGGTATTCCAAGTCGAGAGCAACTGGGAATGGGGGGGGGTGTGATTGCAAATGTTACTTACCCCAACCTTTTGGGGTGATCGAAGAGGTTCTTTCTTGACAAGTTTGAGATAAAAAACTGCTGGAAGAATAAAAATCAGCATCGTGGCCGAAGAAGCCCCTGAGGAGAGAGACACAGGGTAGGTCAATGATGTACGAGGTAGTCTTTTCTGCAAAGCATATACCTGAGACCATATATGTTAGAGAAACCAAATAGAACTCTGGTTCTTTTTAGCACCCAAAACGCACACCTAACCACATATGCTCATATTTATTGCCTATTCCTAAGAGCCATGTTTATAAAGCAAGTGAAAATATACCTGACCTCATAGTTGCAAAGGCATATATTGTAAATGTAGGACTAAATACAAATTTACAAAAGATTAGTACTACAAGGATATATTAAGAAGGCTATACATTCTCCTTGCCTTCCCCCCCACCCCATAAATTCTTTAAACATGCTCCTTATTCACCTCTTTCATTTCCAGTCGCCTCTATCTGCTCAGCCCAGTGGTTCCAGTCTGTAAGCTTAATGACTTAAGAGGATCAAAGTTTGAGGCCAGGCCAGGCAAAAAGTTTCTGAGATTCCATCTCAGAAAACAAGCCAGAGTCAGTTACTGGTGGCTCACACCTGGAATCCTAACTGATCAGGAAATTGGGATTTGGAAGATTATAGTTCAAGGCCAGTTCAGTAGAAAAAGTCTGTAATACAGAGTCCATCTCCAAAAATAACCAGAGAAAGCGAGGGCTGGAGGTGTGGCTCAAGTGGTAGAGTACCTGCCTAGCAAGCATAAGGCTCTGAGTTCCAATCATGATCCAACCATAACATTTTAATTTTATTTTTTATTGTGTTATAAAGGTGATGCACAGGGGGGTTACTATTACGTAAGTCAGGTAATAAGTATATTTCCTTTTGGACAATGTCACCCCTTCCCATACTCTCCTAGTTTTTCCCTCCTGTTCCCACATTCATATTTTATTTAAGTAGTCTAATCTCATACTTATACACAGTCCTGGATTCAATTTCCAGCAAACCACCCCCCCCATGCAAAATTTGAGTAAAATTTCTACTTGTAGAATGAAAAGTTAAATATATTAATAGATCATAGAGTTAACAGAAATAATATGCTTTAAAAAAAAATCAAATTCCTAGTTCTCTAAGGATGTCATTTAACCCTCAGCTGATTCTCCTAGACGTCAGAGGGCTTCCATTGTGTGACTGTCTTTCCCTGTCCTTGATGGCGGAGTTGTGACCCATGTCCAAATCTTGGGTCCACCCCAAGGTATAGGACTTGAGTCCTGTGAGGTCTAGTTTCCTATCTGTCAGAAAAGGCAACTGGATGAAATCAGAGAGTAAGCTCCCCATGTCACTTGGAAGAAAGGAGGAAGTCACCAGAGTCCGAAACTTACCTATGAATCCAAAAATGTATTTTATCGTTGGCACAAGGATGACCAGGACATTATTAAGTGCGATAATTATGACTGCAATCAGGAAATGTCTTATCCAGCTGAAAGGTCTTTTGGGAAATAACAGAGTGGTCACGGATGTACGAATCTGTAACAAGATGTTTAACAGGAAGATCATGGCAAGTATTCACATTGTTCTAAAGCATTTTGGTTCTTTCCCATACAAAACAGAACATTTACTGTCTCATCTAGTGTTTTTTCTTTTTCTTGGCAGGGAGGGGAGGACATAGAGGCTTGAACTCAGGGCCTGTTGCTGGTTCTGAGCTTTGTCTCTCAAGACTGGCACTCTATTACTTGAGCTACTCTATCTACTTCTGGCTTTTTGCTATTTAATTGGAAATTATGAGACTCACAGACTTTCTTCCCTGGGGTGACTTGGACCTATGATCCTTAGATCTCAGTCTCCTGAGTAGCAAGGTGTGAGCCACCAGTGCCCAGCAATTGACGTACCTGTTTTTTAAATGCAGTTCACTGGTGTTAAACACGTTTTTCTCCCTTTCTTTTTTTTTTTAATCACTACTAGGGTTTGAACTCAGAGCCTTGTGCTTCCTAGGCAGAAGCTTTACCACTAATCCAAGACAAATCTGAGCTAATTTACGTGAGATTGTGAAAAGAAATTCTACAATCTTGGTTTCTTTCTTTCTTTTCTTTTTCTTTTTTTTTTTTGAGTGGGGGGTCCGGTCGTGGGGCCTGAACTCTGGGCCTGGGCGCTGTCCCTCAGCTCTTCAGCTCAAGGCTAACGCTCTACCACTTGAGCCACAGCGCCACTTTCGGCTTTTTTCTTTTTGCTTATGTGGTGCTGAGGAATTGAACCCAGGGCCTCATGCATGCAAGGCAAGTACTCTACCACTGAGCCACCTTCCCAGCCCTCTTTTCTTCTTTTTACTCTCTTACCCCTACCAACAGATTATACATCTATAAAAAAAGATAGGATTTAATCATCTCAACATTCCTCAAAGTTTCTAGCTTAGTGTTTTGCACTGAGTTAATGCTGAATGAAAGGAAGAACTATTTTTCTTCCCATCAAGCTCCTAGAAAAAGACGCCTATTTCGGCCACAGAAAAAAGTAGGCAAAGGGTCAAAAGAGGCTCCTTTTTCATGGGTGTTCAAATTACAGAGGCCTGACAGGGTAGAGATCCCCGCGGGCAGACGTAGGGGTTGAACACATGCCAATCTTTGGAATCTGTGAGAGAGCACTTTCCTTTTTGGCTTTACTTAGAAATAACTCCTGGCTTTTCACTAAGGGAGCACTTCATTTAAGCCAGGACTTCACTTTTTTTAGAAAGGCTGGGATTGTGTTTTTCTTTTTAAAACTTGTGTTCTAAAGTCTTTTGTTGGTATGGAAATGGAGATGGATTTAAAGAAGAGAAAAAAAATGTTAAGTACATTTGGAAACATGTATGAACAGCAGTAAAAATGCAAGTGTAGTTGCTTGCCAAGCCTCTGGCCACATTCCTTTCCTACCACAGCACCAAAAATTAAAGCCATTGTTTAGGTTGAAGAAGGAATTTCATTATGACAACGGCAAGCCAGAGAGCCCTGCAAATGATTTAAGAATGACTTTGCAATGGATTTTTCATTATGTATGTGTGTGTGTGTGTGTGTGTGTGTGTGTGTGTGTGTGTGTGTGTGTACATGCATTCCAGTCCTGAGTCTTGAACCCAGGGCCTGAGCACTGTCCCTGAGCTTTTTCTTCTCCAAGCTGGCCCTCTACCACTTGAGCCACTTCTGACTCAACTTCCATTTGGTGGTTATTTGCAGGTAAGTGTTTCATAGACTTTCCTGCCTGGTCTGGCTTTGAATGGCAATCCTTGGATCTCAGCCTCCTGAGAGGCTCCAGATGACAAGCATGAGCCTCAGACACCTAACTCTTTGTAACAGATTTTAAAAAATTGGATTAGTGGAAATTACGAAACTTATGTGAAAAAGCACCATCACCACTACCACAAAGCATGTGATTGAACTGTTTTCCCCAACTATCTATAAATTGTATACTGTGACCTATGATTAGTGCTTACTCAATGTCCAAAGTGATCTAAGTAATAGAATTAACGTAAGTTCTTAGGATACATAACAGAGTGCTTCTGGACTTGCCTGGCAGTCATACATGTATAGAATAAAGCAAGACATTATATTTGCATGCTTTATAGTCCTTTATTTAAAATGGTGCCTTTGCCAGGCATCAGTGGCTTGCATCTATAATCCTAGCTATTTGGGAGGCTGAGATCTGAGGATCTTGTCTCCAATTAACCAGCCAAAAGCTATAAGTGGAACTGTGGCTCAAGTGGGTAGAGTGCTAGCTTTGAGTGACAAAGCTAAGGGATAGTGCCCAGGCCCTGAATATAAGTCCCAGTTACCCCACACCCCTACACACACACACACACACACACACACACACAAATGTTGCCTGAAGGCATGAGCAGGGATCTAAAGCCCCCCCCCCCCCCCAATCCCCTCTCCATTAGTTGTACTGACCCACATCAGGGCAAAGGCAGCTCTACCTCATTATTCACTTATCTATAGCCCTTTTCTCTACTGACACAAACTGATAAGAGTCTGGAAATGTGGGCCAGAGGCTGTGGGTGGGTCTCATCTCTAGC
Source organism: Dipodomys spectabilis (assembly GCF_019054845.1). Classification (NCBI taxonomy): domain Eukaryota; kingdom Metazoa; phylum Chordata; class Mammalia; order Rodentia; family Heteromyidae; genus Dipodomys; species Dipodomys spectabilis. Next base: position 3,080,022 of record NW_024870716.1, on the reverse strand, counting down.
AATAGCCAAAGTTCCTCACCCAGAATGATTCTAGAAAGTTCCAGTGCAGCTCTAGAGAAAATATCATTTGTTTTCAGAGATGATATCCCTCTGGAGACAGCCTGTTTAAAAATGTTATGGGTGGATGTGCTGATTAGAGACACAGAAGCTGACTAGAAAGTGAGAGGCTTAACTCTGTTCTCTGAATAAAGAAATCTAGAAAATCCTCCATTGTATAGAAATGGCTCCTTCTTGGGCTGGGAATGTGGCTCAGTGGTAGAGTGTATGCATGAGGCCCTGGGGTCAATTTCTCAGCACCACATAAGCAGAAAAATCTGGGAGTGGAACTATGGCTCAAGTGGTAGAGCACTAGCCTTGAGCTGAAGAGCTGAGGGACAATGCCCAGGCCCAGACCCCATTACCAAGAAGAAGAAGAAGAAGAAGGAGGAGGAGGAGGAGGAGGAGGAGGAGGAGGAGGAGGAGGAAAAGGAGGAGGAGGAGGAAAAAATGGCTTCTTCTTTTACATTGCAGGATTGTGGGCAAGAAAATCCATGAGACTTTTAATTTCCAGTTAGTCACCAAAAAGCTGGAAATGGAGCTGTGGCTCAAGTGGTAGAGCACCAGCCTTAAGTGAAAAAGCTAAGGGACAGTGCCTAGGACTTGAGTTCAAGTCCCAAGACTGGCACCAAAAAGAAAAAGAAAAGAACTACAGAATAATAATTAAAGTTGATAGATTTTCCCAGCCTGTTTCTTTCTTTGATCATTTGTTTGTGGTGATATCAACACAAGTGAATAAATGCCCCAGTGTCCAGTGTTCATTAGTTCAGAGAAGCTGAATGAACAAGGAGACACCAAAGAAACTGCTCTCAGTTCTAAGAACCAAACCAAACAGCACTGACAATTTGTATCACTCTCACCAAAGGGTTGGGATTGAGCCTGGTAAGACTTGATAGAGAGAAAGGAGACTAAACCAGAGGCTGCCTCTGTCTCTTTCACAGACATTTGATTCATGCAAGGTGAGGTAACCCTTGGTACATGACAGCCAGGAATAGCCTTCGGGGGAAGGCAAGATTCACTTAAAGACTATTTCCAAAGCCAACATTGCTGAGCTTGTCCTCTATGCTGGGGACTAGAAAACTATTGAGGGACCCCTGCCAAAGAATGAAGACAGTATTACCTACAGAGTAGTTCATGAGAAGGTTCAGTGAAAATACATGGTATGGATAGCTGTTAGTTATTGTTCTGCATTTTGATTTCCATAGCCAATGTTGTTTTGAAATAGCATCTCATGTATACACACTATTGTTCCTGATGATCAGATGTATTCTAGCACTTTCTGTCCCAATTCCCAAGGAGACTTGTATTGAGATGAAATGTTCATCAGTGAACCAAAGGCTGGCTTTCAATTTCCTACTGCAAAGATGGCAGCCATGGGTCCTGTTACACAGGGAGGAGCTCTGTGCGTGCCACCCATTCAACTGTTGCCTTCTGGCTTTGTGACCTGGCTACATCCATCCGTCCCTTGAGACCAGTGCTTGAAAACACTCTATTTACAGCTTATGAATAAAGTGATACAAAAGCACTTAACAGATTTCTTGTATAAAATGCATTAGTTGAACATTGAGGGGATCACCCTTGGTGTGTGAAAATGTGGTGATATCTTGACAAACAAACAAACCAAAAAGGCCTTCAGATACTGTTTTCCCAGTAAAACTACTTGCTTGGAAACTTGATCCTATAGTCCACCTGACTGACAGTTGTCTTCTGCTTGGTATCCAAGCAGGATTTGAGGACCAGGCCCATGAAATCCTTTCGGACACCTTCAAGGCAGGGCATTATTTAAAGACATTATTAGCCCCTGTAGTGGTAATAAGCATCTGATCGCATGCACTCATGGCCAAAGAATGCGCCAAAATACATTTCAGCACACAGGCAGCATTTAAAGCGACCACAGTGTCATTACATAAATGGTCCTGGAATGCTTGGTCCTTTGCGAGACAGTCTGTACACAGCAGTGTTGATTTCTATGTCACTGGTTTATTTATTATTATTTTTTGTGCCCCTAAAATGAATGAGTAAATTCAGTCTTCATGAAAGGAGCGGAGTTGGCAGGAAGGTAAAGACTTGCGTGTGTTTATCCATAGGTTGTGGTTTTTAATTCTGGCTGCCTAGATCCTCAGAGCCAGTCTTGGTCTGTGAGCCCAGGACCAACTGGTGCATGGAAAACTCTAAGGAAGGATCCAAGTCTCAGTCTGCTAGGGGCAGCCATCAGTTTTAGTGGTGAAGAGACATATAATGGATAAATACAGCATTTTGTGGTTTTTTGTTTTTCTTTGGTGCTGGTTCTGGGGTTTGAACTCAGAGCCTGAGCTCTGTCCTTGAACATTTTGTGCTTACTGTGAGCACACTCTACCACTTGAACCACAACTCAGCTTCTGGCATTTTTGGTGATCAATTGGAGATAATACTCTCACAGACTTTCTTGCCCAGGTTGACTTTGAACCCTAATCCTTAGATCTCAGCCTTCTGAGTAGCTAGGGTTACAGACATGAGCCACCAGCACCCAGCTAGTACAATAATTTTTTTAAGAATCTTTGTTCTAGTGATTTACTTGACAGGAATCTCCTTCCAGCTTTTTTTTTTTTTGCTGGTCCTGGGGCTTGAACTCTGGACTTAGAAGCTATCCCTGAGCTTCTTTTGCTCAAGGCAAGTGCTCTACCACTTGAGCTCCACTTCCAACTTTTTTGAGGAGTTTGTTAGAGATAAGAGTCTCAAGGAGGGCTGGGAAGGTGACTCCGTGGTGGAGCGCTTGCCTTGCATGCCTGAGGCCCTGGGTTCGATTCCTCAGCACCACAGAAGCAAAAAGAAAAAAGCCAAAAGTGGCGCTGTGGCTCAAGTGGTAGATCGCTAGCCTTGAACTGAAGAGCTGAGGGACAGTGCCCAGGCCCAGAGTTCAGGCCCCACGACCGGACCCCCCCCCCCCTCAAAAAAAAAAAAAGAGTCTCAGGGAGTTTCCTGCCTGGGCTGACTTTGAATCATGATCTTCAGATCTCAGCCTCCTGAGTAGCTAGGACTACAGGCGTGGCCAAGCATCTGGCTAGAAGTAACTCTCTTGTTTTCACTTTTTATTTGCATTAATTGGCAGTTTAATTTTCATTATCTTCAAATACTTGTTCAAAGGGGTTTCCCTTGAACATATAGGCTTTTTGTACCATGCATTTGATCAGATTTTGTTTCGACACATCCAGATGCAGATCACTCAGCCTCATCACTCCCCTGAAATCTGGCCCCCTCCACCCTCCCTTTCCCCCCCTCCCCCCCATGCCAGACTTCCCAAACCCTCATTCTTTTTCCAGCTTTCCCCCCTTCCCCTACAGCCCTAGGACTTGAACTCAGGGCCTGGGTGCTGTCCCTGAGCTTTTTGCTCAGCCTCCTGAGTGGCTAGGATTACAGGCGTGAGTCACCAACACCCAACTAACATCAGCTTTTGGACTTTGAATTTGAGAACAAATGTCACGATGTCCTCCCTCAAGTAAAACATAAAATAAAAACCTACCTAACAACGATGGCTACATGGACCTATGAAGTGGTCAGTTTTAAGAGACTCCAAAATGGTATGCGAAAACGATCATGCCCTTGGTGCTGCAACCGCAGACTCACACACAGCAATTAAATCCACATGAGGTCAGCACAGAGGGCTACCTGATGGACCCAATGTGCTTCCCTCCCAGCACTCTCTGTACTTACTGGGAACAGGACAATGGGCACCGTGAGCGTCACTGCCACCAGCACCGCCAGGCGGACCATGAGAAGAGGCGTGTCAAAGGTGTAGACTTTGCTGTATGCATGCAGTAACTCATCTTCAACTTCTCCTACATGAGGAAGAAAGGCGAGAATCCGTCAGGAGGGCACACAGGCCTGGAAGAAACCCAGGGCCGGGAATCCAGACACCTCGCTTTTCCTCGGGCCTCTGAGCGAGGGGACTTTGGTTCAAATGCAGAAAGGAATCCTAAAGTTGAGAAAGACTCAGGAAGCGGATAGGAAATAATTGCTCAAGGATTGCTCAAGGACTGCTTGGGCTCGATGGCATCATTGGAGATCTCTCCCTCCTATAAAGAAACATCACAAACCAAGGGAGAAGGGGATGAATGGTCCAAACTCTATCAGCCTGTCCCTGCCAACTCCCACCTCCCTCTGTGCCCCTTGGCTCAGTTGTCCCAGACATAGCTTCTTTAAACACATTATGTACAGGAGAACTAATTATTCCTAATATTTTTGAGGGGTGGGTGGGGGTATCTTGAACTCAGGGCATCATGTTCTCACTTGCTATTTTTGTTCAAGGCTGGAGCTCTACTACTTGAGCCACACACACCCCCACTTCTGGCTTTTGCTGGTTAATTGGAGAATGTCATGGACTTTCCACTCAGGCTGACTTTGAACTCTGATCCTCAGATCTCAGCTCCTGAGAAGTTATGATTATTATTGGTGTGAGGGATTGTCTGTCATGGGGCTTGAACTCTGGGCCTGGGCACTGTCCCTAGCTCTTCAGCTCAAGGTTAGTGCTCTACCACTTGAGCCACGGCACTATTTCTGGTTTTCTGGTGGTTAATCGGAGATAAGAGTCTCACAGACTTTCCTGCCCCGGCTGGCTTTGAACCGCGATCTTCAGATCTCAGTCTGGGATTACAGGTGTTAGCCACTTTTTTTTTTTTTTGAGCTCAACAATTATGATTTCGTCTTGATACTGAGACACATACTTGGGTGTTGCTTCTCTCTCAAATTTTCATTTGTCTTATGAAACTCATTAGACAAACATGCCTGGGTCTCCAAGTGAATATTCTAAGAGGAAGATGATTCATCCTTGAAATCATATTCATTCATATTTCCACACACAATGAGCAGGAGGGATTAATATAGTCATGTAGCTTGAATTTCCCCACTATTGTTCTCAAGATCAGACAAGAAGGGATAAAATTACATTCAGTTGTATTGACTGTGAATTAATGAATTCACAACCAACAAGAAGTTAATGCTTATTCTAGAGCAAATGTTTGGTTAATAGTTATATCTTAGAAACAAACTTAAGGGCTAGGTGCTAGTGGTTTATGCCTGTGATTCTAGCTCCACAGGAGGCTGAGATCTGAGGATTATGGTTTGAAGCCAGCCCAGGCAGGAAAGTCTGGGAGACTCTTTCCTCCAATTAACCACCAAAAACCCAAAAAGCCAAAAGTGGAGCTGTGGCTCAAGTAGTAGAGCACTATCCTTCATGAAAGGGTCAGAGCCCAGGCCCTGAATTCAAGCCCTAAGACTGGTACACACAAGAAAGAGAAAGAAAGAAGAAAGAGGGAGAGAGGGGGAGGGGGAAGGAGGGAGGAAGGAAGGACTCAAATCCTCCCCAACCTGTCATGCAACCTATTGATCTATTTAACAAATCTATTCAGATAAAGAAAATCCCCCCTAAAATGTTAAAGTTTTATACGAGAATATATTTATGCTAATAATTAATTCATGTAAACAAATGCTATGAGGTCTCTATTTGATTCAGTGAAATTTGTCTTACTGGGCTACACTTCATGGAAGGAATACAATATTTATAAAACTAATTTTTTAAAAAAGAATACTACTCCCTTTTGGTACTATAAAGTTTACAGAGAAGAAATATTGAATGCATACTTTAATGAGGCTCTTGTCAATGTCTTTGTTGCTGGCTTTTTTTTTTTAATAGAACATTGCCAGATTGAAAGGAAATTTTATTATAATCTCCTCTTTCATAAGAAACCACTTCCTACTGGGCTGGGAAGATGGCTCAGTGGTAGAGTGCTTGCCTTGCATGCATAAGGCCCTGGGTTCGATTCCTCAGCACCACATAAGCAAAAAGAAAAAAGCCAGAAGTGGCACTGTGGTTCAAGTGGTAGAGCGCTAGCCTTGAGCTGAAGAGCTGAGGGACAGCACCCAGGCCCAGGGTTCAGGCCCCATAACCGGACCCCCCCCCCAAAAAAAAAGAAACCACTTACTATAATAGAAGCGAATAAGATAAACAGAACTTTTACTTACTGTTCCAAGTCCCTAGATTTAACTTATCTGGTAAAATAAGAAGCAAGCTAAACCTTACTATGTGACTTCCCCCCCCCTACTTTGGCTTGTGAGATACATATGATATGTGTGTGTGTGTGTGTATACATATATACACACACATAAATAGAATTTTAGTCATCAATCAGAAAGAATGATATTACGTAATATGCAGGGAAATGAATGAATCTGGAAAGTGTTAAGAGAAGTCAGGCTGAAAGACACAAATGATACATATTTTCCTTCATATGTGGAAATTAGATACAAATTATAAATATGTATGTAAATATATACAAAGTCATATGCATATATGCAAGGGAGGATTCCAATGGTGTCTTTTCTTTGAACAACTAACTTAAGTTGAGCAAATTGAATACCAGGAAGTTAGAACATGTGTTGGGGAGGTAACAAAGTATGTGGTGGGGGGGGGACAGACAACTAGAGATAGAGAGAGGAAGAACAAGTAAATGCAGTCATAATATTCCATGTACATATGTGAAAATGGAACCAGGCAACTTGAGGGAGGGGTGAGGTTAGGAGAGATGGGGAGAAGCAAGGGGAGACACTGATCACACGCATTCTAATCATAAGCTGACAGGTTGAATTGAAGCCCCTTTGTAGGGCTGGGAAGGTGGCTCAGTGGTAGAGCGCTTGCCTTGCATGCCTGAGGCCCTGGGTTCGATTCCTCAGCACCACATAAACAAAAAGAAAAAAAAAGCCGGAAGTGGCGCTGTGGCTCAAGTGGTAGAGCGCTAGCCTTGAGCTGAAGAGCTGAGGGACAGTGCCCAGGCCCAGAGTTCAGGCCCCACGACCGGACCCAAAAAAAAAAAAAATAAATAAACCCCTTTGTATAACTACTTAAGGTTAAAATAATAAATATCAGAGAGAAGTCTTGTCAACCAATCGCGAATAAACAAAATAAAATACATGTGAAAGTCTTGTTACAAAGTTTTGTAACCTGTGAACTAAGTGGTCTAAGACTTATTTCCTTAAGTCAGTGACAAAGCTAAGTAACTGTCATTCCTAGATCCATCATTGGTCCAAGTGAGATTGTCACAGACAGAATGACCTTGACAATGACCTACCATAGAAAGTGAGGTAACCAAACAGGGCAGCCAGCATGTACATGACAAGCATCCCTGTGATGGAAATATTGGACACCGTTTGCATCTTCCTTCGGGATCGGCTAAAAGAAAGAGAAAGGAGCACTGAGCTTCATTTCTTACACTTGCCAAAATATCCCTTTTTTACAAATTAAAATAAGAAAGTAATCAAATTAAAAGAAAAAGTAATGTCCGAGTTGCTCCTTATGAAACCACATTCCTAGCACCTAAACTTACAGCTGATTTAAATAGACTTAGAGCATGCTGGAGGATTTGTGTAACGACCATTTCCCTACAAGAACAGTCTTTCATGACTGTAAGTGAGTTTATCTATAAGGCTATAATTAACATAAAGTCAAAGGCTTCTAACATAAAGAACCCACTATCCACAAAGCATATCTTCTTCAGTGTTCAGACTCTGAGGAGGACTTACACAGTGATTGCTTCTATAGAAGAAGCATCTGGAAACTATTCCAGATGGTACCTGTCTTCCTATAGTCAATTGTCAGACGTTAGGGAGTAACTGCTCCATATGATTCTCCAAGCACATCAAAGACACCAACATTGAAATGGTTCTGAAAGTTCTTTTTTTTAAAAATGAGGTTAAATAAGAATTTTGTGGGAGAATTATTCTTGTCTAGTACAGATTGAAGAGTGAGGTTACGGAAGTTTGGGTTAAGGAAGTGGGGAAGTATTACATGTCAGTCTTCTGTCAGAGGTGAAGGGGAGGGAAGAGGAAGCTGAATGAAAGTGAAGGAAGGGATGACATGGTCCAAAAAAAGAAGAAATGTACTCATTACCTGCCTTAGGAAATGGTAATCCTTCTGTATAACACCTTAATCATAACAGGAAGAAACAAGATTTCCTTGTCACATCTGCCATGTACAGATGAGACAATGCATCCGGACATTGGCTCATTTGTTAGGGTGAACATCTTCCAGACAAGGCTTATGAATTGACCACAAGTGATAGCCATGCTTTACCAAGGCCACCCTAACCATACATTGTAGTCTTCATTCTGTCTGCCATTTCCCATTAAAACTCCAATTTAAATTCCTCAAACCTGTCCAGATCATTATAACCACCAGCTTTTCCCTCCCTCCCCATCTGCCCCAAGCCCTCCTCAAACCATTCTAGCAGAAGAACAGGAGAGAAAGCAGAGAAGGCAAGACTGTGGTATAGGCCAATTTATACTTTGTGGGTTAAAACATGTCACGGATAAATGACTATAGCCCATACTTTTTCTGAAGAGAAAGCTACAAAGTAGCATGTGTCCTCAGCAAGGAGCAAATTAGAATGCTAAAATGATGGCTGTCTTACTCTTTAAGTTCACTGTAGATGGGAAGGACCTCAGGGTGGCATACAAAAGCAAACGCTAGGATAGGAATTGCATAGGCCGTCTGCAAAACAAAGACAATACCCCATGTTTAGCATTCCAACACAGATGGCAACTTCCATGCCATCTCAGTCAATGAAATAAATACTGGGAGTCCACATTAACTGGGCTTATGAAAGACTCGGTCTCTTACTTACCCGGGAGTTGAATACGAAATATTTGGGTTGACATTTGTCATCACTGTGGGCTTCATACTCAACACCACTGCCGAGGAGAGAGTTCTTGGCCTCATTCTCGTCCAGCCCAGAGGGGCTGCGGTGCGTGTAATCCATCATGAAGTTCACGCCACTGCTCTCAGAGTTATTGGGGAACATTATCACGTGTACTGGGAGGGTATTGTTGAACGTCACATTTCCATCATGGTGATCCAGAACAGACAGAGGGCAGGGTATTTGAAATTTTTTGTAAATCACCTAGACACAATCATTAAAATAATAATAATAATAATAAAGGTCAAAATCACAAAATAAAAACCCAGAGGAGTGAGGACTCTAGACCACAGAGACTCCTTCGAATCTCAGCTCTAAGGAAAAAAGTTGGGGCTAACCCTGCCAGAGCTGCCACAGGGACTCAACAGGGTAGTACTTTACACAAGGCCACCCTGACCCCTGCTGCGACACATTTCCTTGCTACCTTTCAAACGTTTCTATGTCTTTAAACTAAAGATAACATGGTTCATCAAGAAATCCTTTCCTTAGCCAGGCAACAGTGGCTCAGACCTAGGTTGAGACTTGAGAATTGTGGTTCAAGGCCAGCCAGGAAAGGAAAGCCTGTGAGACTCTTATTTCCGATGAAGCACCAAAAAGTCACAAGTGGAGCTATGGTTCAAGTGGTAGAGCTCAGGGACAGTGCCCAGGCCCTGAACTCAAGCCCCAAGACAGAGAGACACAGACAGACAGACAGACAGACAGACAGACAGACAGACAGACAGACACACACACACACACACACACACACACACACACACACACAGCCCCTCCCTTTTCATTGGTTCTTCAGGAGAAACATTTTATAAATTTGTATCCATTTTTATATTACCAAAGAGTTCTCTTTTTCTTAGGGATTGAATTTCTTCTTTAATTTCATTGTGGTTGTCCTCTCTTATGGGGTAGATGTGGAAGAGTGATGGTTAGCTTATGTAGAGACAGTTATAGGCTTCCCTCCTTCCTCTGCCTTCCTAACTGGGATTCCTGACCTTTTCCTTTGTCCACATATTCATTCCTTGTGCCTAGAACATACTATTTGTAATGACCTTGCCATTCTAACTCAACTATTTTTAAGCTCAGGACTGCTTTTTTCCTCATTCCAATTTAGAACTCAACAAAACTGCTTGTGGTACAAGAATTATTTCATGCTTGTGAAGTGCTTGAACAAAAATGAAGACATTCAGCCAGCTGCAGGTGGCTCCTGCTGTAATCCTAGCTACTCAGGAGGCTGAGATCTGAGGATTCCAGTTCAAAGCCAGCCAGAGCAAAAGAGTCCAGGAAATGATTATCTCTAATTAACAACAAAAAAGCTGGAAGTAGAAGTATGGATGAAGTGGTGGAATGCCTTCTTTGAGTGAAAAAGGTCAGGCCCAGCACTGGACTAGTGGGTACAAGTGTGCATGCACACACACACACAAAGAAGACACTAATTCAATCACTAATAGCTTCTCACATTCACCATACTACAAGGAATGTATTACAAATCACTTACCACGCTAACAAAAAACACCATGCAGGTGAGGGAAAATCCACTGGTATAGCCAAGGTAACCTAAGAGTTAACAGAAATATTTTGGAAGGTGAATCTAGCATCTCCAGGGATCTTGCTTATTAGAATGCAAAAATGTATATCTTCAGTTAGAAAAGGGATTTACCTAGATTTTTCAGAAGAGAGAGTGGCAGAATAATTCCCACAGACACAAATATGATGAGGTAGTTGCCGTTGAGGTACCATTCCCTATGAGAGAAACAGTGACAAGGATGTCAGGACTGGAAAAGGGGAAAGACAAGGAGCTACTGGATGCCACGGAGGAAACGTGAGACATACCCAGTATTTTCTTCAAGTCCCATGAATGCTCTGATAACTTCAGGAAGTTCGTATTTAATGATAAAGAGGTAGCTGGACATTGCTAAAATGGAAAACGTGACAGCTTAGTGGTGTGTATTGACTGTTGTGAAGACATTTGGGATAATCTGTTCTTCTTGGTCTAAGATGAGCATCTAATCCCCCCACACAGTGAGAAGCTAATGTGTATTTTACAATGCTTCTAAGCCTTTTCTCAAAAGTAAACATTTGGATGTATCATTCTGTGTGTGTGTGTGTGTGTGTGTGTGTGTGTGTGTATGCATGTGCTAGCACTAGGGTCTGAACTTTAGTGCCTGGGCATTGTCCCTTAGCTTTTTCACTCCAAACTCTACCATTTGAGCCACAGCTCCACTTCTGGCTTTTCAGTGGTTAATCAGAAAGAAGAGTCTCAAAGACTTTCCTGTCTGGGCTGGCTTAGAAGTATGATCCTCAGCTCTCAGTCTCCTGAGCAGCTAGGATTACAGGTGTGAGCCACTGGTGCTCCGTTGGCCTCCTCATTTGTACACGTGGACTGTTGCTAACCATATCTATGTTGATTTTGTGTTAAATCCAATTTGTGGGTTTCCAAGGGAAGCTGCAGGTTTTGAGCCTTTACCCTCATTAGTGATTGATCATCGTGGCCTGTATTGAATGTGCTTGTTTTAGTGTCTAGGGACAAGAGTCTGACAACAAAAGTCATGGGCCACAGAAAAAGGGAGGAATTGCAGGGTGACCTGCATGTGCTCTGGGCCACTCTGGCCTTTCCCAGGTAGGCTTCTGGTCAGGTTTTCTGTGATCTCTCTGTGGGGCACACCAAGCAAGTCTTAGACTCCTGATAATTGAAACTGGTAGCTGTCTGGACTGATCAAAGAATACAAGAGATGATAGCTTCTGTTCTTCTTCATTAATTAAGGGATTTGATGTTATTCCTCAATATTCTAGTCATCTGTTGGTCAAATAAGAAAGTACCCAAAATGGCAAATCTTCAATGAGCATCTTGACGGGTGACTGATAAATGATTGGTACTATTGAAAAAGATGAATACCCTCTAAATACCCACCTTGGAAAAGTGAATGTGTTCAAATATGCATAACATTACAGTTTTTCTATAGTTGTAGGGATGTATCTAACATTCCTTTCCCCAAGTCCATCCACTCAGTGAAGTGTAACACTGATTGGTTATCTGACACATGATTGGGACACTTGAATAAAAATAAAACTGACAAATTTGATAAGGAAGCTTTAAATATGGACTCCATCTTTATGCTGAAGTTTTGCTAATAGGCATTTACAAGTGGGCACTGGTGGCTTCAGGTCTGTAGATCATGGTTCAAAGCCAGCCTAGGCAGGAACATCAGTGAACTGCTATCTCAAGGAAGCAACAAAAAGCCAGAAGTGGAGCTGTTGATCAAATGGTAGCACATCAACTAAGAAAAAACACCCAGGCCCTGAGTTCAAGCCCCAGTTCTAGGACAAAAGTGATAAACATACTAAGTAAATAAATATTAAAAAAAAAAACCAAACCATACCTATCTAAGTTGTAAACTGGACTATTAATAGTTCAAAAGCAGTTCCTTAACATCAAACAAAAGAAATAACGGTGGTAATAGTTCCCCACTTCATACAGCTCCACACCTGATTATCTAAAAAGTCTGATGATGTGGGAGGTGTGATTTTGTGAAATTAAATTACATGGCCAAGATCACACAGTGTGGAAAGAGTGAATCACATCTACAGATGTCTCCTAACGTATGAGCTGATGCTACTTATCTATCAGCCAAGTGAAATGATTCCTGTGACAGTTGATGTATCTTCCATCCTTGGGATTTGGTTAATGTTTACAAGACCTTGCCGAAGGCAGACTCTTACAGAGCGTAACCAGGAGATATTTCTGACTCACTAGCTCTGTGAGGCACCACTCCATTTCAGAATTACAAACTGCCAACTTTCAGTGATGTCACCACTGTTAATTTGTTTGGCCTTTGAAAATTCAGTATGAACCCAAACCTGTTTGGGTAATGTCAGCATTATTCTGCTAACATTCAAACATCCGTGGTGAATATTAAGTTGATTTTGTTTATTTTTTAGGGGATTAGGAAATCAAGAGTTCTAAAAATGGAGTGACTAATTCAAGAAAGACAAGAGGCTTTCTTCAGCTACATGTCCAATGAATCCCATAAAAAAAAAAAAAAAAGGAAGGATTTTCTGGGATGGCGTTATGAAACTCTATTTCACCTCCTTAGAAACCACTTCTTGGGTGTGGTTGGATGCAGAGCCTACATTATAGTTTATTCCAGGATTAGAAGCATAACAGTAGCCATGCTTTGAACATTGGGTATAGCTGTCACTTTGCTTGATGAGTTCAAGGCTAACCATACTTATAGCTATTTATTCCAGCTGTCAAAAACAAGTAAATTAGATCAACCATGAATTGATTTTATGAAATGATCAAGATTTTAGATTTGATAGGGCTAGAAATTGAACCAAATATAAAGCAGCCTCTTTGGTGGGACTCCGGGGTTCTCAGATGCTTAGGATCCACACCCAGTAGAATGAATGAGATAATCCTGGTGTTAGGGCCAATTTCTATCAAGGATTATGTCACTAATGTATAAAAATATGAAGAGAAATTAATATTAGCAAGTGCGAGGCCCTGGGTTTAAGTCCTAGCAACAAAAAAGAGCTAGGTTTTATTTTCTTGCTTACCAACTACCCATTATTAGGGCAGGTCATAGTTGGATAAAAACATATTAAAGGAACCAAGTGTTGGTGGCTCACGCCTATAATCCTTGCTACGCAGGAGGCTGAGATTTAAGGACCATGGTTCAAAGCCAGCCAGGCCTAAAAGTCCCCATGAGACTCTTGTCTCTAATTAACCACTCAAAAACTGGAACTGGAGCTATGGCTCAAAGTGGTAGAGCATTAACCTTGAGCAAAAGAGCTCAGGGACACTGCCCAGGCCCTGAGTTCAAACGCTACAACCAGCCAAAAATTTTATATATATGGAATTGCATGTTAGAAATCTTAGGTAATGCCACAAAGTTTAGTGATCTTAGGAGTTGCCTTTTTTTTTTTTTGCAAAGCTTTTGTATAAGCTTAGTACAGCATTCCTTATAATAGTGAAAAACTGGAAGCAGTTCAACTATTCACCAATAAGGATTTGGTAGCCAATTACAGTACATATGAATAAAGGAAAAGTTCAAAAGCCATTAAAAACAATATACATCTAAGACACATGGTAAAATTAAAAAGCATCTACAAGTCAGTTATCATCAGGTGATTAAATTCTAACAGTGATAATATAATTATTAAACTTGTCACAGAGGAAAATGTGAAGCAATTATTTTTGAGGGTGACTCAGGATAGAGTCATTTAATGTTTCCGTTATTTACAACGAGTGTATATTTGTTTCATAATTATGAAAACACGTATTTAAAAGGCATCAGAGGGCCTCCAGAGAGAGACATGTCGAGAAGTCTGCAAGTGGGAAGCAGTTCAGAGCCCTTGTCGTGGCCCATGTGTTACCCTTCTTCATCCTCACAATGACCTGGGGACGTCAGAAGATCACTCTCATTTTCACTCAAGGAAAAAGTTAACTCAAAGCCGTAAAATGATTTCCCCAAGGCCACTGACAGTGATAGAAACAGACTCACATTCAGGTGCAAAAAACTCCAAAAGCTTATCCTCTACTTAGAGATTTCAAAATACCTTTTTTTAAAAAACAAAACAAAACAAAATCCATGAACATACATTCACACAAACCAAGACAGCCCAGAGGAATCCCACTGACAGCCAAGAAAAACAATGGACCAGGAGGAGAGATGAAGAGAAAAAATGGAGAGGGAGATGGGGAAGAGAGACACACAGACTGAATGTATGCTAGAGTTAGAGGCCTTCAAGACACAGTAACAAAAGGGAAAATGCTATATGTAAAGAAGGCATGGGGGATTTTTAAAAATAGTTAATACTAATACTATTAGAAGGTAAAATACAATTGCTATGGTTTGACACAGAATATATATGGGATAGATGATGGATACCTAGATATGAAATATTACCAAAAAGATAGAAGATAGATAGATAGATAGATAGAGAAAATAGAAGATGGATGGACAGTTTATAGAAGACAGAAGATAGATAAATGGATGGATGGATGGATGGATGGATGGATGGATGGATGGATGGATGGATGGATGAACAGATATGGAAGATAGGTGGACATGGGAGAGAAGATGGATGGATAGACACATGTGGAAAATAGAAGATAGATAAATGGATGGATGGACAGATATGGAAGATAGAAGGCAGATGGATGAACAGATACAGAAAATAAATACAAGACAAATAAATAAATGGGATGGATAGATGAATGTATATGAAAGATAGATAAATGGATGGAGGACAGAAATAGAAGATAGAAGACAGATTATATAAATAAAATAGGTAGGTAGGTAAATAGAGATAGATAGATAGATAAGAGCTATGAAAGACTGCTAATAGAGATAGACGATAAATATAGAGGATGCATGGATGGACCATAGGTCAGGTGATCACTATTTTGGCTTAAACTATTTCTACAATGGAAAATAGGAGATAGATAAATGGATGGATGGATGGTGGGAGAGATATGGAACATAAAAGATTGATAAATGTTTGAATAAATGGGCAGATATGGAAGACAGAAGACAGACAGACAGATATGGAGTTGGTAGAAAATATTTAGAAAGCTAAGTAGGGGAATATGATGGATCCTACTTTCAGACCACTGAATTTACCTTGAAAATAACAAGACATACTGAAAAAAAAAATTTCAGTAGGAGAAGCAGGAATAGACCTGAATCTGAGAAAATTTGTGTGGAGGAAGAGTTAGAGAACAATAGCAGAGGACTCTCAGGGCAGAGTGAGTGATTGGTCAGAAACTGCAGAAAGAGTCGGGGCTGGAATGGTGATCACCTGGTCTGTGGCCCTGAAGAGGAAGGTGAACAGAGATTCAAGAGACACATAAGAGGTAGGCTGGATGGAATTGGGTATTTCATTGGATGCGTGGGGTTAGGGAGAGAGGGAGAAATTTAGATTGACAGCAGATTCTCTACTTTAAAATATGCTGGCTGCTGGTGAAAGTCATAGGTCCCAGGCTTAGAACAGCGGCTGGAGGCCTGGATAGAAGGGGAGGAAAGAAGTACTATGATGTAGCAATAAAGATGGCACAGGAAGAAGCAACATCTAGCAGGAGACTTGAATGAAATGAGGTTCTGGATACCTCCTGAGCACCAAGACACAACAGACCCAGTGTGAGACTAGAACCTTGCTAAAAAACATCTATAATCCTAAGCTATTAAGAAAGCTGAGATCCAAAGGATGGAGGTTCAAAGCTAGCCCAGGCAGAAAAGTCCCTAAGACTCTCTATCTAATTCATCAGAACAAAGAAAGCAGAGCCGGAGCTGTCATTCAAGTGGTAGAACTCCAGCAGTACAAGTGTGAACTCCTGAGTTCAAAACTCCTGGTACTGAGGGGGAGAAAGTACATTTCTAGGCTCTCCCCTGGAAATTATAATTCAGTAGGAATTACAAGGATCTGTGAAACCAAAGAACCTGAGGTCACTGTGATCCTCATGTTTCCTTGCTAAACGTCTAGAAACTTTTTCTGGTCTTTACTTGATGCACACATTTGTGCATCTGCACGTCCTACCCCAGCACCCTCTAATCCTACAATGTGACCTCAGTCATGCATACGAGATGCCCATAGGTCTGACAGTGATAGAAATGAGCACTAGTGTTTTAATTTCTAAAAGCAATCGTCAATTCCAGAACAGCATTAGAAAGCAACAAAGAGCCAGGTGTTGGTGGCTCACTTCTTTAATCCTAGCTACTCAGCTGAGATCTGAGGACTGAGGTTCAAAGCCAACCAGGGCAGAAAAACCCATGAGACTCTTATCTCCAACTAACTACCAGCAACAACAACAACAACAAAGCCAGAAGTGGAGGTGTGGCTCAAGTGGTAGAGCATTAGTCTTGAGCAAAATAAAGCTTAGAGACAGCACTTATGTCTTGAATTCAAGCCCCAGGACCAACACACACACACACACACACACACACACACACACACACACACACACACACACACACACACACAATCAAAAATTAGTGGGATTTTATATATGATAGAATTCCAGATATTGCTGCTTTTAATTAAAATCCAACAGCAAATCTATGAAGAAATTTTGTTTTCTGAAACTTAAGAACAATAAAGCAGCTGCTTTTCTGTATCCCAAGTGCTTCTTTGTTGCCATAAGACTTACGTGTTGAATATTCAAGAAAGTTCCCCTGAAAACTATGTCCCCTTACCTCCAATATTCTGCATGGTAATGGAGGTAAAGGCTCCGATTTTACCAGGCCATCCAAATGCCTTTTCACCTAATTTCTCATAAATTAAAGACCCTACAATGAAAGAGAAAATTACCTTGTTAGAGGATAGTTTCAATGACTAACATATTTCTCTACTATAATTCTATACTGAGGTCTCAAACATATAGACAAAGAGAAATTATAAACCCAAAAGACACCACTTCAAAAACCAATACTCAATGCATTAAATTGTTCTCCGTACAAAAGGCTTCATTTAGAGTTAGTTGTACCTACAGAAGCAGAACAGTTATTTCTAGCATCTACCATTTTTTTCTCCCTCTTTTATTTATTTGTTTATATTCTTCTATTTGGCTTGAACCTGAGCCAGTCAACTCCTACCCTTGTCTTTCACTTGTCAAAATAACTCAAAAATCTTGGGGGATTAAAAAAAGTGTGAAATGGACTAAAATGATCACGAAACAACATAGGCTGAAAGTCTCACAACTTGAGGGGATAGGTAAGGCTAGGGAAAATGGGGGAGAGTGATAGAAAGGGTGACATTCATCAAGCTGCATTATTCTCATGAACCAGCATGTTGAGTTGAAACCCCTTTATACAACTACCTAAAGATAATGT
Source organism: Dipodomys spectabilis (assembly GCF_019054845.1). Taxonomy (NCBI): domain Eukaryota; kingdom Metazoa; phylum Chordata; class Mammalia; order Rodentia; family Heteromyidae; genus Dipodomys; species Dipodomys spectabilis. The sequence goes on along the minus strand of NW_024870716.1, from coordinate 3,062,441 downwards.
TAAAAAAAAAAGTTATATAAATAAACAAATAGTAAGACTTTAGAAAAAAATTGAAAGGCTTTCTAATATTCTAAGATATAGGCTTAAGGGGTCGCATACCTCCTTCCTTGGCTGTCTTTAGTAAAAGATGAACTGAATACAGTGATAATATTGCCACTGCAAGCAGCAAGATTCTGTAAACAAATAGAGAATAGAAAATAAGGTTTCTATAACAAATAAGACAGAGTGTTATTCGTCATTACAATAAAGGATCTGCCTTCTCAATTATTGACTTTCCAAAAGGATCTGGATATAAAAAGTGCTGGGAAAGCCTTTTCAGAATGATACACATTTTTTTTTCTGGTTGTACGATTTGAACTCAGGGCCTTGCTATTGCCTTTAGCCTTTTCACTCAAGTCTGGCGCTCAACCATTTGACCCACAGCTCTACTTCTAGCTTTTTGGTAGTTAACTGGATGTAAGAGTCTCATGGATGAACTTATATATGAGACAAAGGGTACAGAAATAAGAAACAGCAGCAGAAAGGAATAAACCAGAGGAAAAAAAGGAAAGAAGAACTAGAAACAGTATAATGAGAAACCTCTTACTTCCATTTCTTGGAGTTCATTTTGATAGGCATCATTTTAAATGATCTTATGCACATAGCTATGGAGCCCTTGTGATCCTCTTCTAAGAATATCCTCCTTTGTTCTCACTGTGTGGATGTTTAGATTTGCTGTTTAATTAATCACGTCCAGGTGTAATTATTCGTCTTTTACTGTCCATTGGGTTTACTTGTAGATTTCTAGGCACATTCTAGTTACTACCAATGAGAGGAACCATGCAGCCTATGTTTCTTTGGGTCTGGCTTACTTCGCTTACTATAAGTTTATCTGATTTGGGGAGGGAAACAGGGAACACAGAAAGGATGAGCCAATTCAGCAGTGTACCCCACTAGATACTATGTTGGAAATGAACTATACAACTTTTGGGAAGAGGGAAGTTGGGAGGGGAAGAACTAGGAGAGAATGAGGGAAGGGGTGACACTGTTCAAAAGGAAATGTACTCATTACCTGAATCATGTAACTGTAACCCCTATGTACATCACCTTTACAATGAATTGAAGAGTTTCCATAGACCTTCCTGCCGGGACTGACTTCATACTTTGATCCTCAGATTTCAGCCTCCTGAGTGGCTAGGATGATAATCGTAAGCTACTGGCTCCAAGCTCATCAGATGTATTCTTTAATGGAACTCAACAGAGAATTTTCGGTATTTTATAGTTCCAAGCCTACTACCTGAAGTTCCTAGTCTATAGTTATGTTAAAGTTACACAGTTGCAGACTCGATTTCATTACTTAGATACTAGGTCTACAACAAACGAAGGAGACACCACATCGAATGACTCTGGATACAAGTGTATGTATGTATATATATATATATATATATATACATATATATATATATATGTATATATATATATATATAATATCTACATCAACACGTTAAATTGAAGCATCACTCAAGAAACTGACTAATGAAAACTTAATTTAAAATCTAGAAAGCAAATCAGACAGCCTGAGCTGTGACTGATCCTGTCCATTAGAGAAGACATTTGTCAACCATAGGGTCAGACAACTGTATGCATAATAGAGATGGCAGGGAAAGGTAAGTAGAAGTATTCCTTTTTTATTTTTACTTTTTTGTGTTCAGAATGAATCACTTAGGTTATCAGGGTCCTCTATATATCCCCTTTATGTTGATACCGATCAACATTTATACAGAATAATATTTAGAGCCCAAAACTAAATGTGGCTAGAGTGGATAGAAGTGGGCATGATGACACATGCCTGTAATCCCACCATTTGGGATGCTGAAACAGGAGGATCATGAGTTAGGCAACCTAGTGTCTCAAAAAAGAAACAGCACACCAATTAAAAAGTGTGATTAAAAGCATCTATATAATAAATGAAGTGACATTACTGCCTTTGCCTGAAGTTTAAAAAATGTATACATGTATATATTTCCTTCCTTTGCTCATTTTTCATGATGACATTCCCCCATATTTAGATAACTCTCTGGTACAATGCTGTAAATGTACATTTAGACCGTGAATGGTGCATTTTATAACTACTCTAGCTATATTACATTCTTCTCATCCAAAAAATATGCCTGCCCAAATTGTCTGATCATCTAGTCCTGATCATACATGTCTAATATATATTTTTCCATATCTTTATGAAATTATGTAACTCTGATTGCATGATTTTGTTCTGTAGAAATGCAATAAGCATTCCCTCTATTCTAAACATATACTTGTTTGGGGATAAAATCCTAGGATTGAAAGCAATAAACACAGCATCATTTTCTATGAAGTAAAGGGGGCGGCTGAGCCCCATCCTTAGCTACTTACTCATACAAAGACCATCCTAGTGTGTTTAGTGATTTAATTGCTCCAGCTAAATTAATCTGCTAAATGTTTACAGGCCTGAAATGAGACCCTTGTTTTAAAAATGGAATATTCTCTTGCCATGAAAATGATCTATGCCCTAGGGTTAGGAAAAGTGTTTCTCATTTCTATTCATCAGTGATCTATGATAGCTTGCTAATTAATTGTAATGGTATGCATAATTAATTAAGGAGAAGACAGTCTTTGTGTCTCAGAGGTAATGCACATTATGAAGGCATGCAAATATATAAATACATTTCTAGCATAAAACTCTGATAATTAAAAAAACTAGTTTATTTAAATATGGTCCATAACAATTAAGTTGATATAAAAACCCATTCACTGCTGGACACAGGTTGAGATCTAAGGATCACAGTTCTAAGTCAGCCTTGTCAGGCAAGTTCTTGAGAGGCTTGTCTCCAATGAACCACCAAAATACCAGAACTGGAGTTGTGGCTCAAGTGGTAGCCTTGAGCAAAAAAAAAAAAAAAAAAAAATCTAAGGGACACACACACACACACACACACACACACACACACACACACACACATACAGTATTATGCTGCCAAGACTTCAATCAAGGCACTAAAACTAGATAAATATTTATAGTCCTGACCCTTATCCTTCAGATCACTGTGTGATTAGCTAATCACATGTGGCATTCAGAACCCAAATAGGATCTATGTGTAATATGAACGTTGCATTCTTAGACGGTTGTCTAACTCTCTAGCATTGCATTAGATGTCATTCTTGAGAAGAATTCCGCAGTGGCCAGCTGTGGCTCACGTGCCATGTGTAACACACACCCAGACCTGCGGATGTCACTGTGGCCCAGGCCTAAGTGGTCTCTACTTTGAGGGTCCCCTGGGAGCTGGTCTTCTGCAGCGTTTGACTGACCAAGTCTGGTGAAGATACACAGGCTGAGCAATAATGTTCAGTCTCACAGGAAATATTCCCTGTGACGGGCTCTGTGACAGGTGTTAGAGATGAGGCATAGCATGGCATGTAGGTTCAAGTCTCTTGAGTGCCTGGTTTATCCAAATGATGCAGATGAAGACACTCAGGATGTTGAAACTTCAGTGACTGGGTGGACAATAGATATGCACCAGTCATAGAGGTCACCGGAAGAGAGCTAACAAAGGAGAAAGAAAAGGGTCCAAGACCATGTGCAAAGGCTCAGGGGTGAGTGGAAACGTGGCATCTTTATGGGATGAGGGATGCCAGTGTGGCTGTAGGTCTTGTGCTCAGGGAACAAGATCAGGGCACGCTGGACTCAATGTCCAGTGTGTTTTTTGGCATGCATTTTCCTTTTTTACAATTTTTTGAAAATTTTAAGTAGTTCTATAATGGGGCTTCAATGGAACAAGTCATAAGAGTATAATACATCAGTGTTACAACTTCATTGTTCTCCTCCAAGTCTCCCAGCCCCATCCCAATCCTCAATTTTCCTACTTCCATTTTCACATACGTACATGGAATATTATGACTGCATTTGTCTCCCCTTCTCCCTCCATTTCTATCCTTGCCCCTTCTGTGAGGAGGGTTGCTTTTCAGATTAGACTCCAGAAAAGATCTTCCTGACTATGAAACACTAACTTTATTATTATTATGTGTGTGTGTGTGTGTGTGTGTGTGTGTGTGCTGGTCTTGGTGCTTGAACCGAGGGCCTGGGCACTGATTTTTTGCTAAGTTTTTTTTGCTCAAGGCTGGTGCTCTACCACTTGAGCCACAGCTTAAAGCTGGCTTTTTGGTACTTGATTAGATATAAGAGTCTCACAGAGTTTCCTGCCTAGGCTAAGCTTTGAACCATAGTCCTCAAATCTCAGCATCCCGAGTCGTTAGCATTATAGGCATGAGCCACCAGCACCCAGCTAATATTGACTTATTGTAAGCATTTATTTAGCAATGAGGTGCGTTGTAAATTAGCTTCTTTCTGTAGAAGAGAGGAACTGCTCCAGCTAGCACTTGGGATGGTTGAACACATAGACTTTCTAGTTTTTGCCTAGAGCTAGATAGATGAGCAAGTACCATGATTCCTCAGGTTGGAAGTTGTATCTAAAAGCAAGAAGTACTTGCCAATATTTCCTCTAATTCTTAGTTTCTCCATAAAGATCACACTTCAGATTGTTCATTGGAACAGTACCAGGTTCTGGCAAGGACTTTGTCAATGAATATAGACACGTAGGTTCACTTACATAAAAAGGATGATGCCTGTGTTGGCCATGGCATAGGACAAGCCCAAAATACCACTGCCCATAATGGCGTTACTCAGGTTGAATGAAGACATTCCAAAGGAAGTGGTTCCAGGATGCTAGAAGAAAAGGGGGGCACTTTATAAGCAAATACTTGTTATGGGATCAATCTGGTTTTGTATTATTCTTTTTATTCTTCTGCTTATTGTTGTGAGTGTCAATCCAGTACTGGGGCTTGAACTCAGGACCTAAGCACTGTCCCTTAGTTTTTTCACTTACTCAAAGGCTGCTGCTCTACCACTGGAGCCACAGCTCCATTTCCGACTTTTTGATTAACCAACTGGAGATAAGAGTCTCATAGATCTGTCTTCCTGGGCTGGCTTTGAAGTTGAGATCTTCAGATCTCAGCTTCCTGAGTATCAAGTACTGCAGGTATGAGCCACCAGCAGCCCAGCTCTTTCTGGATTGTTCTTATACTCACATTGTCTTTCCTGGAGGAGATTAAAATCTAAAGACTAAGGTAATATGGACTGGGAAGGTGGCTCAGTGGTAGAGTGCTTGCCTTACATGCTTGAGGCCCTGGGTTTGATTCCTCACCACCACATAAGCATTAAAAAAAAAAAGCCAGAAGTGGTGCTGTGGCTCAAGTGGTAGAGTGCTAGCCTTGAGCTGAAGAGCTGAGGGACAGCACCCAGGCCCAGAGTTAAGGCCCCACGACCGGACCCAAAGAAAAAAAAAAGACTAAGATAACATGGGGGAAGAACTGTATTTGATTTCGGTGTTCTGTATCTTGTATATATATTTTTTTCTAATTTGGGGAGGGGAAGGGAAATAACAAAATGCTGAAATAAGGATACAGGATGACCCATTGTAACAATGAGATGTACAAGACACTATGTTGAAAATGAACTTTACAACTTTGCAGGGGGTTGGTGGTGGTGGTGGTGGTGGTGGTGGTGGTGGTGGTAGTGGTGGTGGTGGTGGTGGTGGAGAAGTTGGGGAGGTGGGGAGGAAAGGGATGGCAGGGGAAAAACAAAGTAGGGGGTAACAATGCTCGACAGGAAATGGACTCATTACTTTGTCATGTAACTATAACCCCTCTGTACAATAAAAAGAATACATATATACTTTAATATATATATATTTTAAAAGACTAAGGTAAAATAAAGCCACGACTTTAAGAAAAGTATGTCATTTTTCATTGAGATATAGTGCTTGCTTTCAGCAAGTAAAAATTAACGTGTGTGTGTGTGTGTGTATGTGTGTGTGTGTGGTATAAAAAGAAGGGAAAAAACAAGTATGATTGCAGATTGTATTTGGGTTTGAATGACTTCTCAAAAATAAATAAATTTCATAAATGATTTATGCAGCCATATGGCGAACAGGAAAAACAAGCCCTTATTCCAGTAAGGGCCTGAATAAACAGAGAATGTGCTGATCAAGGCCTGGAAAATTTCATTCACATTGTTTTGCCACAGAGATTGAGGCAGATGAGACACCCTCAGACCTGTTCTTGCTTCAACAAAGAGATTCCACTTACATGCTCATCATCGTAATCGGCCAGCTTCTTTTTCCCCAAAAATCCATTTGTCAGGAACTTCTGGCTTTCTGTATCTTCATTAGTAAATTGACTAAACACCCACATATACATACAAGGAAAACAGGAAAGCAAACACATCAAAATAAATACCCTCAGTTATATTGACATGTCAGGCGATCTAAGGCTTTGAACTAGGAGAACAAAAACTAAGGGCAGGGAGGGAAAGCTACTTCCATTTTTCTTTTTCATACCAATGTTCCTTTCCGGTCCTCAAACTGAACCTCATTTGTGAGTAGATGTTGGAAAGGAAGAAAAGATGAGTTACAAAGGAAATAGTTTAACTGCAAAATAATTTATGCTGTATTTATTATTTTATCTAAAGATTAATGGGACCTAATCTTGTTCTCACTTAGAAGATTCCAGAAAACAGATACAAAATGATTGCTCTTTAAGTTTTCTAAACTACTACCATATCAACCAGGTGATTAAGTTATTATTATTATTATTGTGTGTGTGTGAGAGAGAGTGCATGTGCCAGTAACAGGACTTGAAACCAGGGCTTTAAGCCTGACCTCCTATTCCCAACTTTTTAGTGGCTAATTAGAGATCAATGTTCATGTGTTCATGGATTTTCCTGCCAGGGCTGTCAGACTTCAGCCTCCTAAGTAGCACCCCATTTATTAATACATTATTTTTATTTATTTGTTTATTCTTATGGCACTGAAGATTAAACCCAGGTCCTAAATGAATGCAAAGTGGACTCTATATAAGTCACTCTCTGGGCCTGTCGCCTGGGTGCTGTCCCTTAGCTTTTTCACTCAAGACTGGCACTAAGCCACAGCTCCACTTCTGGCTTTCTGTGGTTCATTGTGATAAGCTTCTCCTGTACTTTTCTGCCCAGGCTGGATTTGAGCCATGATCCTCAGACCTCAGCCTCCTGATAAGGATTACAGGTGTGAGCCACTGGTACCAGCTTTGAATTTGTTAGCTTAATAAAGATGTGTTAAATGCTTAGATATTGGGATCTTCAACTCATTGGATGCCCAAAATATCCCTGAGAAGAACGCGGACAGTCCTATTCATCAGATGAAGCAACTAGGACTCTAAAAAATGAAGGAGCCCATATTCACCTGCCAGACTCCAACTCTAGGACCTTTTCCAATAGTAGGTATTCCTTATTTTAGAGCATGTGCATGCATATATTGCTTATCAGAAAATAGTAGCTCTGTGTTCTGAGTGTGTGTGTATATGTGTGTGTTTTGATTGCTCTGAAAACGCACCTGGATTATTATTAGATCATAGATGACATGAAAATTGTTAAAGAAATCTAACCAATTGGAGGAGGAGTGGAAAGGGTAATAGGACTCAGCCACAGTGCTGTGTGCAGCACATTGTGTTTCTGGTCTGCGTGAGCACAGTTGGAAACGGCACACATTAATTCTCATGGCTGCTCAGCTGCTGCAGCATCTCTGCCTGAGCTTTGAAGCAACGGACTAGAGGCCAGCCATATTTCCAAAAAGCTTCACTAATGAAGCCAGCTGCTACGATGGCTTGTTTACCCACCAAATTACCACACAGGCTTTTCTCATTGCTGTTACTTAAAATGCTCAACTCTGGTTACTTCTGAAAAATGGTTCCTTATAAGTTAGGTGTAAGCTGTTGGTTTTGTTTTTGTTTTTACTTGCTGGTCCTAGGGCTTTTTGAACTCAAAGCCTGGTCACCATCCCTGAGCTTTTATGCTCAAAGGCTAGTGCTCTTCCAATTGAGGCACAGCTCCATTTCTGATTTTTTGGTGGTTAACTGGAAATAAGAGTCTCATGGACTTTCCTGCCTGGCTGGCTTTGAACCATGATACTCAGATCCCAGCCTCCTGAGTAGCTAGGATTACAAGTGTGAGCTACTGGCACCAAATAGATAGTTGCAACTTTAAAGGCATTTCTTGCATTAAATGACAAGATAAAAGAAATTGAACACAGTGGTTCATGCCTGTAATCTTAGACACTCAGGAGGCTGAGCTCTGAGGATCGTGGTTCAAAGTCAACCTGGGCAGACAAACCTGAGTCTTTTACCCAATTAACCAGCACAAAAGCTAAAAGTGCTGTGGGTCAAGTGGCAGAACATCAGCCTTGATCAAAAAAGCCAAGGAAGAGCCAAAGGTTCTGAGTTCACAACCTAGTCCCATTGTGCACGCACAAACGCACATGCGCGCGCACGCGCGCGCACACACACACACACACACACACACACCACAGAATAACTGAAGAAAGTTTTCTCCTAGAAATAGATTAGAAAGTGATTATGATACGAGATCTGTAAATATTATAGGGGAGTTAATCCTGAAAATTAATCTGATAAGAAAGTGAGAATGGTGTGAGATCTGAGGATCACAGTTCAAACCCAGCGCAAGCAAGAAAGTCTGTGAGTCTATTATCTCTACTAAACTACAAAAAAAAGTGGGAAGTAGCTGGTACCGGTGGCTCACGCCTGTAATCCTAGCTACTCAGGAGGCTGAGATCTGAAGATCTCGGTTTGAAGTCAGCTAGGGCAGAAAAGTCCCTGTGAAACTCTTATCTCCAATTAACCACTCAAAAACTGGAAGTGACAGTGTGGCTCGAATGGTAGAAAGCTAGCCTTGAGCAAAATTGTTCAGGGACAAAATCAGTCCCTGAGTTCAAGCCCCAGAAACAGCAGAGAAAAAAAAAAAAGAATGGTGAGCAATACCAGGTGTGGACAGAAGAATACAGAACTCAGGAGTAACTAGCTCCAAGCATGCAAGTTAACAGTATTCCCTGACATTCTCCTTTACTCCTTGTAGAAAAATATCATACCCTCCATTGTTGTCTTCTTCCATTTGCACACTCTCTCAGACACCTTTTTTTATAATTGTGTGTGTGTGTGATTTATTGCAATAGTCTGTGGTTAAACTCTACTTGCTGTACAAGGACTGACTCACATTTCTTTTAGCAAGACTCTGAGATAAGAAAATAAAATGAGACTAAAGACTACAAAAGCAATATCACTTAAAAGAAAAATTGAAACAAAGGAATGTCTGACACTATTTTTTTTACTTTAATTGAGAAATTAAAATCTCTGTTCCATGCATCATTAAAACATTAGAATTTGAAAACAAGATGTATTGTAAGCATAAACTGACATATTGAATTGAAACCCTGTTTTAATGTGGTGTGTGTATGTGTGAGAAAGAAACTCAATTTTCTTTTTTTACATGTTCTTATTTTGTCAAAGATGAGTTGTAGCCCTAAAGCATGCCAAGATTGTACAAAATGTATGGAGAAATGTCCCTAGTGTGTCATATGTTTTGATACCAAAACGGAGTATGTATTGAAAACATAAGTGAAATGATCCTAAATCAATACAGTATGTGGAATTTCCCCAAAAATTACATTTGAAAGTTCCATCTAAATCCAACATAAATAAAACCCATCTTTTAAAAGTGATTCTAGCTGGGTGCTGGTGGCTTATGCCTGTAAACCTACCTACTCAAGAGACTGAGACCTGAGGACTACAGTTCAAAGTCAGCTCCAGCAGCTGTGAGATTCTTAATTCCAATTAACCAGCAAAAGACAGAAGTAGAGGCATAATCCCAGTGGTAGAGTTCTAGCCTCAAGCAAAAAAGCTAAGGCCTAGGCCCTGAGTTCAAGCCCCAGTACCAGTACATACCACACACACACACACACACACACACACACACACACACACACACACAAAGTGATCCTAAAATTACATGATGGCTTATGATTGAGCTAGGAGTTGTGAAGTGTGAGTGGTTCAGTAGATGTTTTATGATGTTTAGCCAAAGCACTATTGCCCTTTCTGTTATAACTTTTTGAAGGCTAAATGGTATCAATCACTCCCAGTCTATTCTTGCAAAGATGCTCCATTGAGCTCAGCCAACCTCTGCAAAGCTCATAACAGTGTACAATTCTTTCAGACTCAGAAAGTCTTAGGATTTGGATCATTTCCTTAGGGTGATGATGTAGAACAGAAAGAACAAAAATGTATTAAGTATCATCCATAGTTCAATGCATTCCTTTAATGATTAGAGAAAAGTACTTGAGGCTGGCCACTCTCCATCTTCCGCTGAAATTCAGAGGCGATAAATCTTTTCCAAAGTTAAACAAATACCCTTCAGACTCCAAGCCCTGTGCTACTTACTATACTGTATCCTCAAGAATCACTCCACTTATGGCTGGGAATGTGGCTCAGTGGTAGAGTGCTTATCTAGCATTCATGAAGCCCTGGGTTTGATTCCTCAGTACCACATAAACAGAAAAAAAGTCAGAAGTGGTGCTGTGGTTCAAGTGGTAGAGTGCTAGCCTTGAGCAAAAGAAACTCAGGGGGTAGTTCCCAGGTCTAGGACTGGCAAAAAAAAAAAAACAAAAACAAAAACCCACTCCACTTAGAAAGTGCCATGGTTTATCCCACTATGAGCTCCTTAGTCTAATCTTAAATCCACTGTACTGCACACCTTCCTGCAAGAATAGTACTTTCACCTGAAGAACTTACTGGGACATGTGAATAAAATGAGAAGTCCTTTTGTTGTATGCCAGGACTAGCTTGAACTCAGAGCCTGGACGCTATCCTTTAGTTTTTTTCATTTAAGGCTGATGATCTCCCATTTGAGCCATAGCTCCATTTCTGGCTTTTTGGTGGTTAATTGGAGCAAAGAGTCTCATAGACTTTCCTACCAGAGCTGGCTTTGAACCGTGATCCTCAGATCTCAGCTTCTTGAGTAGCTTGCACGTACTTACTATTCACTAGGCAGTGTGAATGGGTGGGGGGAAGGGGAGGGAAGAGGCCATTAACCTGTGTTTAAGGTGTGACTATCACCTGAACAGGAAGGAAGGAAGGTCACCTCCCTGGGGGAGGGCTAGGGAGCAGGGCATTTGGAGAAGATTTCATAGGAAATCTGATGTTCAATTGACTCTTGAGGAGTGAGGTATTAATAGGGATGGGTGATTTCAGGCAGAGAGGGCAGAACAGTGAAGGCAAGAGGCTCCAGAAAAGGAGCAGGAAAAGACACCGGGCAGGAGACGTAGGCCAGGAAGAGTCAACAAAAGGACTTGCATGCCAAGCAATGCATAGTCAAATATTCATTTCATAACTAATGCACAGTCTTGCAATGGTTTTATCCCATGGTGGGGACATGATTCAACTTGTAAAATATAAAAGACTACTGTTGCTGGGTGCTGGTGGTTCATACCTATAATCCTAGATACTCAGGAGCCTGAGATCTGAGGATCGCAGTACGAAGCCAACCCAGGAATGAAAGTCTGTGAGACTCTCTTATCTCCAATTAACTACCAGAAAGCTAGAAGTGGAGCTGTGGCTCAAGTGCTAAGATGCTAGCCTTGAGCACAAAAGTTCAGGAACAATGTTCAGGCCTCAAGTTCAAGCCTCCTAATTGGTACCAAGAGAGAAAGAAAGACAGAACAGAAAGGAAGGAAGAAAGGAAGGAAGAAAGAGAGAGAGAAGGAAAGAAAGAAAGAGAAAGAAAGGAAGGAAGAAAAGAGAAAAAGAAAAAAAGACTACTCTTGTAAAATATGTGGAGGGCTGGATAGAAGAAAATAAAATAAAAGATAGGCAGACAAATGAGGACTGACCTAGTAGAAAAGAGGATGAATGTCTGAAGTAAGCCAAAACAGATAAAGAGAAAAAGGTGGTTTTGAAACATTAATAAGGAACAGTCAACTGGATATAGATAATAACAGATATAGATTAGGTGAATATAGATTAGGTGTAAGGGTTGGGTGAAGGAATGAGTTCAAGTTGAAGCTCAGGGACTTTGGACTCAGTTGTTAAAGACACTGGTGAAGCCAGGTGTCAGTGCCTCACACTTGTAATTCTAGCTACTCAGGAGGCTGAGATCTGAGGATGCCAGCTCAAAGCCAGCCCAGAACAGGAAAGTCCATGAGACTCTTATCTCCAATTAACCACCACAACGCTGGAAATGGAGCTGTGGCCCAAGTGGTAGAGCACTAACTAGTCTTGAGTGAAAAAGCTCAGGGACAGTGACCAGGCCCTGAGTTCAATCCCTAGGACTGGCATAAGGAGGAAAAAAAAAAAAAGATAGTGGTGTTTTCAGCAAGATGGGAATTATGAGGGAATGACAGCTTTGGGGTTTTTTTATTTTTCAATTTCTTTTTGTTGTTATTGTGCCAGTCCTGAGGCTTGAGATTTGGGCCTGGATGCAGTCCCTTAGGTTTCTCATTCAGAACTGGCTCTCATAGACTTTTCTGCCTGGGGACTTGACACTTTGATCCTCAGTTCTCAGCCTCCCGAGTAGCTAGAACTGTAGGTGAGAGCCACCAGCACCCAGTGGACGGTTATCTGTCTGATCTGAAACTCAGAGGAGGGTGTGGCATGTGTTCCATGTCATGGATGATGGCTGAGCTTAGTCAGTGGACTCTTTTAGCGTGAAAAGAACCCTGGAGATGTAGCAACAGTTCCAGTGCAGTAAGAAGGAACAAACTAAGAAGACGTCAATGTAAATAAAATACCGACGCCATCATTAACAGACACCCAGATATTATAACCTCAGTTCTAAATCAGTCAACACAAAGGTGGGCAGTATTACTATACTTCTGCTTCTGGATAAGGAAATTGGTGTGTTAACACAAATGTTGGTATCTCAAATATATTTATAAACCAACCCACCTCTTCCCAATGAGATTTTTGATTTCTATACCCAGAAGCCTGGGTTCATCCATCAGACAAGGTAATTTTTAACGTCATACCTGCTCATGGCTGCCTTCTCCGACTTTCCCATTGCCGTGTAGCTGTCCTGAACACTTTCTCCACTGCTACTCTCATCATCGGGTTCGATGTTGACATTTCTCAGTTCCATGGGATCCATTTGACCTGTCAGCGCTTTCTTGTCCACACAAGAGCTCCTTCAGTGTAAATAATATACTGTACCTGTGGCTTAAGGCCCTTTCTCTTTGTGATGATGTTCAGAACACTCTGTTCTGCAAACAGAATACAAAATAAAACCATCATTTTCTTTAAATTACATTCATTTGAACCACCTATTGGTTTGTACATGTTCTGTAAAATCATGAAAGGTAAAATCCTGGAAGTTTCACAAGGATAGGTTGTGAAAGTTTCCTTTAACCCCTCCTCTCTACCCCTCCCCCCCATTAAAAAAAAGGGAAAAAAGTAAATATGTGAGAGTTGAAGCAAAAAAAAAAAAAGACTAATTATTGTTAAACAAACCAGTAGAAATTTGAAGTGTCTGTGCATAATGAACCCAACAGGTGTCCTGATAGTTACTAAAAAAAAAAAAAGAAAAGAAAAGAAAGAAAGAAAAAAGAAAAAAACAGTCAACATGAAAATTTAGGTATTTGTACACAGGCTGTATGATTTACAAGGGGACAAAGTAAATGGTTGATCAAGGAAAATCTGTGAAGTGTCTCTACTAGCAGTACCTAGAAAGACAACAAATGCTTTCATTTAATTGGGCATGAAAGAACCATGAAAAAACATGATAATATGCCACCCATGTTAGGATCAAGGTTAGAAGACTATTTTTGAGCCAAGAGCTGGTGGCTCACACCTGTAATCCCAGCTACTCAGGAGACTGAGAGGTGCTGAGGTTTGCAGTTCAAAGCTATCCCTGTTAGAAAGTCTGCGAGACTCTTATCTCCAAGTAACCACCAAAAAGCCCGAAGTGAAGCTGTGGCTTAAGTGGTAGAGCATCAGTCTTGAGCCAAAGCTCAAAGACAATGCTCAGGCCCTGAATTCAAGCTCTAAGATGGGGGGTGGGGAGCGGGCGGGAAACGCGTTTGCATGTTGTATGCGTGCACACACACACGCACACACACACACACACACACACACACACACACACACACACACCAAGAAAGCAAATTTCATCTGGATTTTGAATCAACAGTTAAGAACAGTAAAAAAAGAAATCTGATAAAGCTTAGAATTGTCATCACCATCAATACCTTAGAATCATTATCATCACCATCTAGGTCAAATTCAATTATTTGATTCATTTCGTATTATCCAATTCTATTTTAACAACAGAGATGCAGGTTTTAATGGTGGCTCTATCTTTAACTCATTGGGTCTCAGTACAAGCCATTGATCTTTTCCAAAGGACCTCAGTTTCCCCAGTTATAAAATGAAAAAAGAGACCAGTGTTATGTGTGTATATGTGTTTAAAGGTCACAAATCCCTCATACGTTGTCAATAGAGCTTCTGAAATTTCTCCAGTGAGGCTTGTTCAATTATTTCTAAAGTATATGCTGAGAGAGACATGAAAGAAATGGCTTTAAAATAGACATTAGTTCTTCGATAGAGAAATCTTAAGCCAGGCGCTGATGACTCACACCTATAATCCTAGCTACTCAGGAGCCTGAGATCTGAGGATACTGGTTCAAAGCCAGCCCAGGCAGAAAAGTCCGTGAAACTCCTATCTCCAATTAAACAGCAATAAGCTAGAAGTGAAACTGTGGCTCCATGGAAGTGCACTAGCCTTTAGCAAAAAGCTAAGGGGCAGAGCCCTGAGTTTAGGCCCAATACTGGCAAAAACAAACAAAAGAACTGAACAAAAACAAACCGAACAAAAACATAAAAAGAAATCCTAAGCACTGCCACTAATGTAAAAATTGCTCCAGAACTCACAAAACCCATATATTCCCGGGCAAACCTGAAACTCCCACGGAGGAATGCCACTCTGGTCTGGTGCCCTAGCCTGCACCCATGGAAGCGATGTAACTTGAGATGAGTTCCCAACTCCAAAGTCAAGTGTTGTCAAGCGTACTTGGAAACTCACTAGTGCGAATGTCAGTTGGCACAAGAAATGGTAAGGTACACAAATAATGAAGCCATGAGTCTCTTGGATTCATATGATAAAACACAATCAAAGCTCAGAAGAAGAAAATTGTAGACTGGGTATGGTGGTACACAATCTAATGTCAGCACCTGGGAGTTGAAGCCAGGAGGACTAGCAGTTCTAGGCCCTCCTCAGCTACATTGTGAGATCCTCCTCAAAAACTAAAAACAAGTAACAAGAAGAAGGGATCTGGAAGGAAGGAAGGAAGGAAGGAAGGAAGGAAGGAAGGAAGGAAGGAAGGAAGGAAGGAAGGAAGGAAGGAAGGAAGGATGGAAGGAAGGAAGGAAGGAAGGAAGGAAAAAAAGAGAGGAGGAGGGAGGGAAGGAGAAAGGAAATACCATCCACAGTATAAGTACAACAAAAGGAAGAAATGTTGTGTTTGTAAAAGAGCCCCAAAAGGAAAATCTTTTAAAAATATAGCTATTAACATTGTTCAAGATGCAGTGTATTCATAGACTGCTTTGTTAAAGGGAAACTCCTTTGTACAACTTGTAAGCTCAATGAGCTCCCTCCCATAGCTTAGCACTCTTCTTCCCCTTTCCACAACCTAGCATGCTCCCTTCCTAGGCAACACTAGGCCCATTTAGTAAAGACAGTAATCAGCCTCCACCTGCCCCCTTTTACCTTGGGATGGCACTCCTCTGGGGCAGCCACCACCATCTAAGGCAACAAGAGCCCCTGAGAGTGACCTTCAGGTCTGGACAACTGCAAGGCCCCTTGTCTACTACTTGGGCAGCAATCATAAATCCTAGTCCATCATGATGAAGCTCTGGTCCTCCCGTCCACAACTCCACACCAGGGTCTCTGCCTCCTAGTCCCATCCAGCCCCTCCTAACCTCAGTAGTTACACAGGTCACCTCAACCAATAGCTGGTGCTTCTTCTCACTCCTCTCTTGTGAGAAGGGGTCTTGCAGGTCCCTTTACCAGCAATAAACCTTCCATTTGATTGTACCTGGATGTCTTCGTGGTTTTCTGGCAAAGTCTAATATACTCTAACACAACTACTTAAAGATAATAAAATACGGGGCTGGGAAGGTGGCTCAGTGATAGAGCACTTGCCTTGCATGCATGAGGCCCTGGGTTCGATTCCTCAGCACCACATAAGCAAAAAGAAAAAAGCTGGAAGTGGCGCTGTGGCTCAAGTGGTAGAGCGCTAGCCTTGAGCTGAAGAGCTGAGGAACAGTGCCCAGGTCCAGAGTTCAGACCCCCACGACCGGACCCAAAAAAAAAGATAACAAAATACTTTACAAAATGCAGACACTGCAACAAAGAAAAATCAGACAGCTAAAGGAAGAATTATGGAACTAAAAGGTAGATCTGTGGAAATCACTTAAGCCCCAGGACAGGCATAGAAAGTAGATTAAAGATGAAATGTTATTTTTAAATTAAAGATAAAAATTCAAACAAAGTCAACCATCTTAAATTTAATTCATTTAAACTTGTCTGACCTGTCTTACCAACTCTGGACTTTAGTTAAGAAATTCACATGCTTCTATTGTAATTATTTTTGCTAACAAAATACAGTGGTGATGAGAATCATAACTTTTTTTGTTTCATTCTGCAAAACAAATAAATTTGTTGTAACTTTTTGTAGGCCGTTTCTAAACACAGAAAACCAACCACCAACATTAATATTATGTTATGATTGTGTAAATAAAATGACTTATCCCCCAAAACCAAATAGTGTATTGATTACATAAGAAATGAAAGATAATCCTAGATAACCAGAATTCTAGAAGCAAGTTTTCCATGCTTTTTACTTTTTGATTGGCTTCCCTCTCCACCCTATGTCTCTTGCTCAGCTGAGGGTGTTTCTGGAATATTTGTTTATCCTTCATCTTCAATTCATTCCGTGTTGTGTTAAAACCCCATCTCAGATGACTTCTTTACACAATGTTCCTGTGTTTGTAAAGAAAATTTCTGAGTTGTTTCATGTTGGAAAATGTCTTTACTTTGCCTTCAAATGTCACTGACTGAGTTCTAGGTTCAGAATCATTTTTCTTTGCAATGTTGAAGTATTTCTCCCTTGCTTAACTTATGTGTGCTTAATTTATGTGTGTGCATGCAAGTACTGGGATTTGAACTTAGGACATAGGCACTGGTTCCTTAGCTTTTTTGCTCAAGCCTGGTGCTCTAACACTTGAGCCACAGCTCCACTTCTAGCTTTTTGGTGCCTAATTGGAGGTAAAAGTCTCATGGATTTTCCTGCCTGGGCTGGCTTCAAACTGTGATGCTCAGCTCTCAGCCTGCTGAGTAACCAGCATTGCAGGTGTGAGCCACCAGCACCTTCTCTCACTTGTTTTCCAGCTTTAGCTTATGAATCTGGTTCTCATATCTTTGTAGATAACATTATTTCCTAAAGGGTTGTGTGGTTTTCTTCTCACCCTTATCTGAAATGTGAGTAGCTTTTGAAAGTCATCTGACTCAGCATATGGAAGGCTAATTCCGTGAAAAGCCTTGTGCCTTTCTTAAGAGTAGAAAAAAGAGGGCTTTACTAGAACTCTAGCTCAAGTGGTAGAGTGATAGCTTTGAGTGAAAAAGCTCAGGGACAACACCTGGGCTGTTCAAGCCTTGTGACTTGGTAACAACAACAACAACACACACACACACACACACACACACACACACACACACACACACACACTTGTGCTTGAGGAAAGTACACGGGTAGACTTTTTAATAAAGACAATAGAATATAGTTAACATACTTGTTTTGGTCTATGCATGAATACTGAATTCATCTATGAATCACTGTATGAGTAGAAAGGAAACTCTATGATTGGGAAACATAAATTTGGCAGGCAGAAATTCTTCTCCTTCCCAGGAACATGGGACTTCATCCACTTGGTCACTCACTGGAGGAATCTGGTTGTCAACCTTGATACCTCTCAGCCTCTGTCCTTCTTGGGTCTGACCTATTCATAAGACTTTTCAGTCTTCCTTTCAGCATTTATCCAACATTCATCTACTCAACCTCCATGACCATCGTTGTTATTCCAAGTGACTCACTTTCCAGCCTCAAAGAGGATTTTGTTCTTGCCTCAAGTTGAGCTTCCTCACATGCTAAGAGGTGCTACATCCTCAGACATAGCACTTGAGTCTCATATTGAATACCAATCCCCATTCCCTGAAGCACCTGGGCTTCTTTCGTTTTACCACTGCATAGAATGCTCCATCCATCTATTCATTTATCTATCTATATACTTATATATCATCTATCTATCTATCTATCTATCTATCTATCTATCTATCTATCTATCTATCTATCTATCTATCTATCTATCTATCTGTCAGTGCTGAGGCTAAAACTCAGGACCTGTGCTCTATCCCTTAGTTTTTCCACCTAAGCTGTGGTGACCACTTGAGCCACAGGTCCATTTCCTTCTTTTGGGTGGTTAATTGGAGATAAAAGTCTCACAGACTTTTCTACCCAGGCTGGCTTGGAAAAACAATCGTCAGATCTCAGCCTCATGAATAGCCAGGATTACAGGCTTGAGCCACTTGCACCAGGCATTGGCCCACACTGTTTTTTGTTTTTGGTGGTTTTTTTGGTCAGTCGTGGGCTTGGGCACTGTCCCTGAGCTCTTCAGGCAAACGCTCTACCACTTGAGCCACAGCGCCACTTCCAGTTTTCTGGTGGTTTATTGGAGATAGGAGTCTCACAAACTTTCTTGCCCAGGCTGGCTTTGAACCGTGATCCTCAGATCTCAGCCTCCTGAGTAGCTAGGATTACAGGCGTGAGCCCCTGGTGTCATCATTCTTGATGAAGGTGTCTTTCACTTTTAACTAAGACAACCTGAAAAATTTTTTAAAGGCTGATGAGCAGCCAGAGAAGCCCTTCCTTGACCCAGAGTTCAGGCCCCACGACCGGACCCCCCTCAAAAAAATAGGAATACCATGAGAAAAGGAACAGCACTGAGTGTGTAGACTCTACATCTTCTCAGCCTAGGGTCTAGTATACCAACACCAAAACAATGTAAAACCATCTCCAAGATAGATACAAGTATGAATTTCTGCTTAGTGTTTGAAGTTAATATTTCAAAACGAAATGGAAGTGTTTCCTCTGGTTACCAAGAGAAAGCACAGCTCTGTTGACTAAACAATGCTCAAAATATTTCCATAGAGCTCCCCTATGACCCAGCAATCCCACTTTTGGGCATTTACCCAAATGTTTACAAACAAGACCACACTAAAGCTACCAGCACAAC
Organism: Dipodomys spectabilis; assembly: GCF_019054845.1. Classification (NCBI taxonomy): domain Eukaryota; kingdom Metazoa; phylum Chordata; class Mammalia; order Rodentia; family Heteromyidae; genus Dipodomys; species Dipodomys spectabilis. The sequence continues at coordinate 3,043,208 of NW_024870716.1, read as the reverse complement.
TATGTTTATTGCAGCATTATTTACCATAGCTGAGATATGGAACCAACCCAGATGCCCCTCAGTAGATGAATGGATCAAGAAAATGTGGTATATATACACAATGGAATTCTATGCCTCCATCAGAAAGAATGGCATTGCCCCATTTGTTAGGAAATGGAAAAACTTGGAAAAAATTGTATTAAGTGAAATAAGCCAGGCCCAAAGAAACATAGGTCCCATGGTTTCCCTTATTTGCAATATCTAGTATATGTATGAGTCAAGCAAAAAAGGTCAGATAATGTGATCTTAGTAAAATGAACCCTTAGATATGTATTTTAATGTTTTTTCTTTCATGCATTTGTTTCTAACGCATTTATAAGATTATCTCTTTGTTGCTTTGTATGTCCCTCCCCCACAGTATAACCCCTGCTTTCACTATATTTGATGTCAGTATAACTTGTGGAGGAGATGGGGAAAAACAAGTTGTTTAAGGATACAGGTGGACCTGTTGCAACAATGAGAAGTACAAGTTGTCATGTCGAAAACGAGCTTTACAATGTTGGGGGAGGGTGAGGGGGGGAGGATTGGGGGGGGAGGCTGGGATGTGAAGTGTAAACAAAGGAGGAGGCTGCAATGCTTGATAAGAAATGTACGCATTATCCTGCCCATGTAATTGTAATCCCTCTGTACAGTATGTTCACAAAATATATATATATATATAAAAAAAAAGAAATATACTCATTACCTTGCCCATGTGATTATAACCCCTCTGTACCGTATTTTCCCAATTAAAAAATAAAAGTAAATGAATAAATGAATAAAATTTAAAAAAAATGAAGAAACATGCAAAAAAAGAAATAAAGAAAAATTACACATGCTGAAAAAAAAATATTTCCAAACGAAGAATCAGATCTATTGGGCAGAATTTTTCTGGATCAGTCTTCCTCCTCTTTGAAGTCAAGTTTCTCTTTGATCCAAAGAGGTCTTACAATCAGACAGGCTACATCACCCAGTGCAGTTGTCAACAGCAGCGCTAATTCAATCATTCATTCATTCATTGAGATTCAAACGTCACAACTTGAAACAACAGTACCAAGAAGGCTCCATCATGTCAGGCACAGTGACTCATGCCTATAATGCCAGTAACTTGGGAGGTGGAGAGTGGGAAGTTTGAGGTGGGCCTGAGGCAAAACTGTGAAACTCTATCTGAAAACAATGGAAGCAAAAAGAAAGAAAAAGTCTGGAGCATGGGTCAGATGGTAGAGCTCCTACCTAGCAAGCATGAAGTTCCAAGTTAAAAACCCTTAACACAAAAAACAATATACTATCATATTAGAAGTCTTCCAGCTTCATTAAGACCTAAGTATCCAAACTAGCAGATTCCCCACATCTAAATCCTAGTTATTAAAATTTCATCATCATGTTCTTTGAATGGCTACTTGACAGGCTCAGGAGAGAAGACTCTCAAAGCAGCTTTCTCAAATTTCGTCCACGTGGCTCAGCTTCAAAGGAAGACACTAAAGTTGGTAAGCAAAACTGCCCTCAAGTCAAAAGGCAGAAGTTCTGACCTTCTGAAGGTACGGCAAACATTTATTTTACCTGATAACAGAAAGTGGAAAGAGAGCTGATGTCACCAGAGTAGATTTCCCATCATGCTCTGATCATTCACACCAACCCAGAGCTTACAAGTTCACTGTGAACTCTGTCTGGGCTTAGCTAGCAGCCAGTCTCCTGGGGCAGTTATTCTTAGGCTCACTGCAGACACTGGTTGTGCAACGTCAGAAAGCCAAACTGTCTTATAGCCAAGGAAATTTGTTTAAAGCCACATCTAAAATATACCTTTGGGGTTGGGAATGTGGTTCAGTGGCAGAGTGCTTGCCTAGCATGCATGAAACCCTGTGTTCGAGTCCTCAGTACCTCATAAACAGAAAAAGCTGGAAATGGTGCTGTGGCTCAAGTGGTAGAATGCTAGCCTTGAGCAAAAGAAGCTCGAGACAGAACCCAGGCCCGGAGTTCAAGCGCCAGGACTGGCAATAAACAAACAAACAAATAAACTATACCTCCAAGGAGCCAGACACTGGTGGCTCACACTTGTCATTAAGCTATTCAGGAAGCTGAGATCTGAGAATCATGGTTCAAAGCCAGCCTGGTCAGGCAAGTTCATGAGACTCTTATCTCCAATTAACTAGCAAAAATCCAGAAGTGGAACCGTGGCTCAAGCGGTAAGAGTGCCAGTCTTGAGGGAAAAAGTTCAAGGACAGTGCCGGGGCCCTGAGTTCAAGCTCCAGTCAGTACTGATACGCGATTGCCGTGCACACGCGGGCGCGCGCGCGCGCGCCCGCACACACACACACTCACACACACACCTTAGATATATGAGCCTGGCTTTGACAAAACCAACCTAATATTACCTTTCTATTATACTGTCTCACATTTCCCTTTTTTTGGGGGGGGTCCGGTCGTGGGGCCTGAACTCTGGGCCTGGGCGCTGTCCCTCAGCTCTTCAGCTCAAGGCTAGCGCTCTACCACTTGAGCCACAGCGCCACTTCTGGCTTTTTTCTTTTTGCTTATGTGGTGCTGAGAAATCGAACCCAGGGCCTCAGGCATGCAAGGCAAGTGCTCTACCACTGAGCCACCTTCCTAGCCCTCACATTTCCCTAATGATAGCATTCCAGTCACATTTAGAGAGACTATTACCTCCTGCATGATTTTGCACAAAAATTAGGTTTCGTGAAGACATTTGGTCTGAGGGCCTTCTTAGAAAAGAAATCGGGGGCTAGGAAGGTAGTTCAGCACTAGCCTTGAGCTGAAGAGCTGAGGGACAGTCCCCAAGCCCAGAGTCCAGGCCCCAGGACCAGCAAAAAATAAATAAACCCATAATTCCTGGAGTGCTCCTTATTGGGAGTGTCAATATTTGAGCATTTCCATTCTTTTCCTCTACTCAAGTATAGTGAGAATTCATGTGTAGGAAGAACTAGAAGTTACAATAAATAACCTCATGCTGAAGTCTTTTCCTTTGGCTCAAAGCATTCTAGCACTGCTATTATAAAAATGAAAGCAGTCAGTTCATGCTTGTAATCCTAACTACTCAGGAGACAGAGATCTAAAGATCGAGGTTCAAAGCCAGCCAAGGCAGGAAAGCCCATGAAATTCTTATCTCTAATGAACCACCAAAAAAGTTGGAAGTGGAGCTGTGGCTCGAATGGTTGAGTAGTAACTGTGAGTAAAGCTCAGGATCTGAGTTCAAGCCCCAGGAAAGGAAGAAAGAAGAAAGGAAGGAGGGAGGGAAGGAGGGAGGGATGGAAGGGAGGGAAGGAGAAAGGAAGGAAGGAAGGAAGGAAGGAGAGATGGGGAGAGAGAGAAAAGGAAGGCAGGAAGAAAAGAAAAAAGAATGAAAGACAGACAGACAGAAAGACAGACAGAAAGAAAGAAAGAAAGAAAGAAAGAAAGAAAGAAAGAAAGAAAGAAAGAAAGAAAGAAAAGAAGGAAGGAAGAAAGAAAGAAAGAAAGCAGTTAGATGAAGTATAGAAGACTACTTACAAAATTTGAATAGGCTCTTTTCCCACACTCCAGCTTTATCCTTAGAAGACATAGATTCTCTATCATTCAGTTTTAATTGGTTGCATAACGACATTTTCATACATGCGATAAGGTTGATTACATTCATCTCCTACCTTATCCTCTCTTGTTCCCTGTTCTTCCTCCAAGTCCCTTTTCTGCCCCCACATAGTCCCTCTTTTACTCTCCTTCCTCTTTCCTTTCTTTTTATCCCTTCTCTCATTCTTGTTTTCTAAAGTTTTATTATCTTTAAGTAGTACAAAGGAGTTGCTATTCAACAACGCAGTTTATGAACACAATGCATCTTGACCAATGTTACCTCTTTCGATATTCTCACCTATCCCTCCCAACCCACCCCTTCCTTGCTTTTCTTAATTTTGTAGGATAAATGTTGAGTTTTTTATTGCATTCTCCCCCTACTTCTCTTCAGGTCTACTGCTCTTGTTCTTCTTTGTCCCCTCATTCCTTTCTTTCCCTCCCTCCCTCCCTTCCTCCCTCCCTTCCTCCCTCCCTTCCTTCCTTCCTTCCTTCCTTCCTTCCTTCCTTCCTTCCTTCCTTCCTTCCTTCCTTCCTGCCTTCCTGCCTTCCTATTTCCCTCCCTTCCTCTTTCTCTTCCCTCCACTTTCTCTCTCTCTCTCTCCCTCTTTCTCCTCCCTCCCTCCTTCTTTTCCTCCTTCCCTTTTGTAGCCTTTGGTATTAAACCTAGGGCCTAACACTTGCTATACAAGTACTCTACCAGTTGAGCTACACTCCAGGCTATTGTTGTTGCTGTTTTCTTTTGTTTTCAAGCAAGATTTCATATACGAAAGAGAACATTTGATACCTGCACACTCATGTTTATTGCAGCCACTATTCACAATAGTCACGATAAACAATCAGCAGTACCCAACAATAGATTAATGGATAAAGAAAATGTGGCAAAGGGGCTGGGAAGGTGGCTCAGTGGTAGAGTGCTTGCCTTGCATGCTCGAGGCCCTGGGTTCGATTCCTCAGCACCATATAAGCAAAAAGAAAAAAGCCGGAAGTGGTGCTGTGGCTCAAGTGGTAGAGCGCTAACCTTTAGCTGAAGAGCTGAGGGACAGTGCCCAGGCCCAGAGTTCAAGCCCCACGACTGGACCCAAAAAAAAAAAAAGTGGCATAATAAACAATGAACTATTCCCCAGTTATGAAGAAGAATGAAAATATGTCACTTGCAAGAAAGAGATCATCATGTTAAGCAAAATAAGCCAGGCTTACAATAAATTTCCTGTTTTGTCTAGTCATCTTAAATATTATTTCTCAAATAAGCTTGAGTTCATATTTTCCCACACAATAGTTAGCCTGCAGAATAATCAGGGTTGGTAGCATCATAGTGAATGCTTTGTATTCTACATTTAATAAATGATGTCGAACCTCCTCCAAAATGTACATTTTATATAATGTAGCTAACAGTTGGGCTTGGCTTTGAACCGTGATCCTCAGATCTCCACCTCCTGCCTAGCTAGGCTACCCCGAAACACATTTTCCTTCTTTTGGGAAAATAACTTGTTTTCTCTAACAAACTCATATATTTTACAATAGCCACTAACTACATGTAAGTACAAATACTACCAAGATAATCCCAGGACATAAATATGAACTAAAGGATCTTGAATTATAAAACAAGTGGCCATCGTTTTTAGAAAATGCAGACATGCAGAAAATTTAGAAACTAGGATTTCTCATTTGTCAAGATAGAACTTCTTTGTAGCCCACTATCAATGATCATGAAATATTTCTTCAGTTCAAATAGTTTTCCACTGAGCTATAAAATGCTCTTAGTTGTGTTGAGTCTGAATTTTAGCTTTTAAAAAAAAGAAAAAAATTACTGCATTTTCTGTAAGATTGCTTAAATCCACCAGCAATTCTTCCCATCTGATCAATACATTTGAAGAGAATGGCTATACTCTTGAGTCTAGTCTTTCAAAATGTAAACCTCTGTTTATAGTTTATCCAGTTTCCTAGGTTGGTCTAAAAACCGACTCTATAAATTCACTTTAAATTGGTCAAATTAAGAAGACAAGGTAATCCATTATTCTTTTTCTTTTTCCTTATGTAACAGTAAAGCACAGTCCCTTAGCAACATATATCTGTCTTAGTTACGTGATGTTCCTTTTGAATTAAATTTTTGTGATTTTTTTTTTCAAGAACTAATAATGGGATAACATTGAGACTGTACTCTTAGAACTTTCTATAGTTTTTAATTGTGTGTGTGTGTGTGTGTGTGTGTGTGTGTTTGTGTGTGTGTGTGTGTTGGTCTTGGGCTTGAACTCTGGGCCTGGGCACTGTTTCTTTTGCTCAAGGCTGGATCTCTACTACTTGAGCCAGAACTCCATTTCTGCCTTTTATTGAGATAGTGTATTGGAGCTAAAAGTCTTATGGACGTTCCTGCCTGGGCTTGGCTTTATACCATGATTCTCAGCCTCCTGAGCAGCCAGGATTACAGGTGTGAGCCACTGGTGCTGGGCTCTATTTTTCCTTAAGACAAATGATGTTAACTCTTTATTACATCCAGTGATTTACCAGAAGACATAAGTAACTAAATACCTGTTACCTGTTTTTGCCGTGTTTCCTTTTCCTACGATCCACTGTCCTAATTTTAAGCTCAAACCTCAAATTATCTGCAAAAGAAAACTGCAATCAGGATCTGGATAAATAATTTCTATGTTTGACACTCTATTTCATTGATTTTTTTTCCAAAATAACAACAACAAAAAAGCTCCCCAAGGAATATTTTCAAAATTTTAATTTGTAATGAGTAAACTATCAACAGAATAAAAAGAAGAAAGAAAGCACTATTGTAACTGGGAACATTTATGCAAAAACAGATGTACCTTAATTATTTATCCAGTCCTGTGCAGTCTTTCATGAATAGTTTGGAATGGCAGACCCAGAGTTGACTTAGCTGAACCTTGGAGATCTAGACAATGATTTAAAAACCAGTGGGAGTGAACGAGACAAGCCAATCAGCACTACCACCTTGTCCCAACCAAACACCTCCCTCTTTCCAACTTGCGTCATCTTTGAAAAGAGAAAGGAAAGAGAGAGAGAGAAACTCACTCAGTTTACTGTAGTACATCTGGATTAAACATCAGTTACACCAGTTTTTGTTTGCTTTTAGAATTTTAACTTTTCTACAGCAATATACTCCCTGAAAGCTTTACTTCGATGCCATTACACTCCCAGAAGTGTCTGACTGATAAATCTAGAAATGTGAATTTTACCAGTTTTGTTACTTGCAGTCAAAGAGCACTTGATAATAATAGGTATTGGGTCAGATTCGTTAATGAAATGGGATTACTAGGACATATAGAAAATGTTGGAAGTTTAATTTTTTAAAAAGTTGACCTGTTCATGGAAAATTATATAGATACTTCCAAATGGTACCAAGTTACTCAAAGTTCCTAAAGGCTGTTTGATGTTTTCAAATTATTAATGGCATTTCCCCCTTTTTTTTTTTAAATTAAAAAATTGAGCCAGGCATCGGTGGCTCACACCTGTAATCCTAGCTACTCAGGAGGCTGAGATCTGAGGGTCACAGTTCAAGGCCAGCTCAGGCAGTAAAGTCCCTGAGACTCTTACCTCCAATTAACCACCAAAAAACCAAAAGTGGCACTGTGGCTCAAGTGGTAAAGTGTTCAGCCTTGAACTGAAGAGCACAGAGACAGCACCCAAGACCAGAGTTCAAGCCCCACATCCGACAAAAAAAGAAAATAAAATAAAAATTGAAAGCCTATTTAGCTCTCCAAATATCAAAGGAAGAGTTAAAAATACATTAGTAAATAAGTTATTCGGTTAAAAAAATTTATCAACTACACATTATTCAGAGATTGAGGTAAAAAAAGATTTTCTAAATCAATCCAGATTAAGGGTTCTTTGCCTTTTAAATATTTGGGACACAGACAGACGATCTGATAACCAATCAGAAGCAATGCTAGATTATAACAGTTATCAATTCCAGTTTCTATTAAAAAAGAAAAACTCTTACTAAACATTGTTCTTTGCTTAAGAAACCCTTAAGTTGATGCAATACATTAAACATTAAGCAAAATGTCTTGTTCCGTTTCTCTTTCTTTTTGAATATGCCCATTTGGTCTGTTTACTTTTTTTTTTTTTTGGAGGGGGATCCAGTCGTGGGCCCCGAACTCTGGGCCTGGGCGCTGTCCCTCAGCTCTTCAGTTCAAGGCTAGCGCTCTACCACTTGAGCCATAGTGCCACTTCCAACTTTTTTCTTTTTGCTTATGTGGTGCTGAGGAATCGAACCCAGAGCCTCATGCATGTAAGACAAGCGCTCTACCACTGAACCACCTTCCCAGCCTGAGGTCTGTTCACTTTTAATATGGTGTGTCTTCTTACAGTTGTTTCTTAGTATGGTCTCCATTTAAAAAAAAAAAAAAACTCAGATAAGAATTATGCTCTAGAGGGAAAAAATAATAACTGATATACTAATTTTAATTTTCTGGAAATCTAAAGAATATTCATGTTCAAATTATGGTTTCTATCAGTCATATAACTGTGATCATCAAATATAAGATTTCATTTTGTTTATAAGATTAACCAGATGAAAATAAGATGAAACAAACAAAGATTGTTACAAAACTGAACTTTTCTAGCCTAGGCAAATTCAATTCAGTGATGGGTCAACAGAACAAGAATGTCTACACTCCATTCTACATACTTTATTCTAGAATATCTTCATGTTAAATAGAGAGAGAAGAGATGTGTAACTATTTTAAAGGTTTTACCTCTCTTAAGACTTTAAGCTTTCCGCTTCCTTGCAATTCTGATCTTCAAGTAAAATAACTGTAACAAGTTAGTTTGTTAAGTTTAACTTAAAAACATACATGAGATGTATATGAAGGGTTCATTAGACCCTTCTCTTCATAGCAAAATCCTTACCACAAAACTTTTATAATCCTGACTTACAAGTCAAATATAGAGCGGGTGTTGCTGTGGCTCACACCTGTAATCCTAGCTGAGATCTAAGGATAGCAGTTTGAAGCCAGCCCAGGCAGAAAAGTCTGTGAGACTCTTATCTCTAATTCACCAGCAAAGAGGCAGAAGTAGAGCATGTGGTAGAGAGCCAGCCTTGAGTGAATAAAGCTAAAGGACAGTGTCCAGACCTTGAGTACCAGTGCCAGCCCAAAATTTAGAAAAAGAGAGAAGTTGAATTCAAATAACTAAGGTACTAGTTTGTTGTTATGACTATTTTTTTTCATAGACCATTTGACATGTTCTCAAAATTAGTGTTTACTTTGATTCATAGTAACTTTTCTTTTGTATATAGAGACTTAAACATGACAATTCAATGTCCTATTTCTTAAAAAACATCCCATAATATAATTTTATATACATATAGTAACATATTGGGACCTTCTTAATCTTTAAAAACATAGTTAATGTTATATATTCAGAAAGGCTCTATTTAAAGTCAAGTATTATTCCAGAAAGAAAAGGAACACAATATGTACAATCCTTTTAAATGAATCCTAGTCACTCAGAAAGCTGATATCTGAGAATCATGGTTCAAAGCCTGTCTGGATAGGAAAATCCATGAGACTCTTTATCTCTTATTAACCAGCAAAAAGCCAGAATTCGAGATGTGGCTCAAGTGATAGAGCATCAGACTTGAATGGAAAATGCTAAGGAACAACACCCAGGACCTAAATTCAAGCACCAGTACTGGCATTTTTTTTTTAAAAGAATAGGCTGGGAATGTGACTTAGTGGTAGAGTGCTTGCTTAGCGTGCAAGGAGCCCTGGGTTCAATTCCTCAGTACCACGTAAACAGAAAAACCCAGACGTGGCATTGTGGTTCAAGTGGCAGAGCACTATCCTTGAGTACAGAGAGGGTCAGGGACAGTGCCCAGGCCCTGACTTCAAGCCCCTGAGTTCAAGCCCAGGACTGGCACAAAAAAAAAAAAAAAAACCTAATATAGTGATAAGTACAGTATCTAGGTAGTGGGATAATGATGCAAGTTTGGGTAATGAGATGAACCACCAGAATCCAGTGTGCGCAGCTTAGTCTGTGGGGCCATGGGCTGGAGCTAAATAAGATGCATCCATGTGAACACATACTCAACTTCCCTGGTCTATCTTAGACCAAGGGCAGCATCACAGAGTGTGTTTCAGGACTAAAGTGAATGCAGAGCTAAAAACATCCAGAAAGTGTCCAAGAGTTCTGGAGTCTTTAGCAGGGCTTTACAAGTCCATATGAGATTCTAGTAGGCAGAGAGGAAAGGGAAATGCATCCAGGCGTTTAAAAATGCTGAATTTCTAAAAGTATATTCTAGCATCCACGAGAACTACCCTGAATGCAATGGAGACTTTCTGAATAGAAATAGGAAAGCACATGGAACAATCCAGACTGATAAAGGCATTAGGTCTAGGAACTCCAGTGTTTAATGATGAAGATCTTTTCTTGAGTTTCTGAGGAAAAGAACAAAGCCAGCAGAGTAGGGATGCAGAGAGAGGACATGGGAGGAAGTAGAAAGAGGTAGGGCTAGAAGGACCACAAGGAAGTTGGTTTCCAGTTGGGAACTGATGGTTTTGGCCTAAGAGAACTAGGAAGGATGAAAATAAGATGAGGATCAAGCAGAAATTTGGTTCTTTTTTATTAATATTTTTAAAATCACTTTCACCAGCTCACAATCCAAATTATGAATTTTATGTGATCACTCCATGAGAAGTAAGAAAGTTGCCATGCAATCATTTCTTCGCCTAGAGAACTCGAGAATATAGCTACTGAATATATAAAACTGTTAGCTCTAAAGAAGGTGATCCAGGTTACCCTTTTGTGTTGAACTAGAATTTTTCTCAACCATATTTAAACTCTCTGATCATCCTGTTTGACATGCTCACTTTCAATGAGGTCCACAAAGATAAAGCTTTGGCTAAATCAAGTTAAAATTAGTGCTTAAAGCTGGGCACCAGTGGCTCACACCTGCAATCCTAGCTACTCAGGAGGCTGACATCTGAGGATCACGGTTCAAAGCCAGCCCAGGCAGAAAAGTCCGTGAGACTCTTATCTCCAATAAATCACCAGAAAACTGGAAGTGGCGCTGTGGCTCAAGTGGTAGAGTTCTAGCCTAGTGGAAGAGCTGAAGGACAGTGCCCAGGCCCAGAGTTCAAGCCCCACAACTGAAAAACAAAAAAAAACTGTTTAAAAAATACAAAGCAAGCAAGGAAGGTTAAAAAAAGGAAGGAAGGAGGGGGGAAGAGAGAGGAGAGAGGAAGGGAGAATTAGCTAGTTAGCATAGTCAGGCTCTCATGGCATTTTGCAATGCTAAGGAAGATAACCTCTTGTTCCCACCTTGACTGTTCTCAGATTTCTAATTTCAGTTGTGGGGCAAAATCATACTTGGAAACAATCTGGTTGTAGCCAAATTGGAAGAGAAAAAAAAAAGGCAGAAACAGTAATGATTAAGAAACCACTTACCTAATTTTTAATAATTCTGTAGCATGTATTCTCTTTCTTTTACTTGCTTTTTTTGCTTCACTTGAATTTCCTTTTAGGTGATCCAATTTTTTTTTCTTGCTTCTGTTTTTGTTTGTGCTGTTCTAAATTTTCATTTTTCTATTTAACAATGCATTTTCTTACTACATTCATGCATTTGTTTACCTTCTGTTTTGAGATAGGGTCTTGCTATGTCACCTGGACTGGCCTCAAATTCATGACCCAGCTTCCCAAGCACTAAAATCAAAGCGTGTGCCAGTATGCCTGGCTTAACTGTTCTTCATGAAACTGGCTTTACAACATCTTATTCTACAAGAAGAGATACCATATGCCAATTTCAGAGCTTAGATTCATACGTTTAAATTTTTAACAAGTATATCCAGCTCCCAAATCTTGTGTATGTATTTTCATCCTAAAATGAATGTGTGTACTTACAAATAGGGACAGAACTCAAAACTTACATTATTCTATTATATATTATAGCATTGTAGGTTGATGTCTATCTAGCCTACCAAATCTTTCCAAAAACTTTGAAGATATTGGCAGAAATGTTGTTAGAAACATTGTGACTACTTCTTTTTAACATTGAAATTACCCTGTGCATAGGCATAGAGCCTATAGGTTTTACTGACTTTATGTAACCTTTCTCCTCTGTAATGTACTGCTGAGGTGGAAGGCTGTAATGAACTTGGAATACTTTCACCTGCTTCATCTCATCATTTTTTTTTTTTTGAGTGCCAGTTCTAGGGCTTGAACACAGGGTTTGTGCTCTGTCCTTTAGGCTAGTGCTCTACCACTTGAGCCATGATTTGCTTCCAGCTTTTTGCTGGTTAATTAGAAACAAAGAGTCTCAGAGACTTTCCTGCCTGGGCTGGATTACAGGCATGAGCCACCAGTGCCCAGCATTTCATCATGATTTTAAAATCACGGCTTAACACATATGTACTACAAATGACTCTAGTAATAACCTTAGGTGATGGTATCTTCAGGGAGTCTAAACTTCAAGCCCTCTCAAATAAGTGGCCCACTGGACTTCTCTGCTCCATGGCTTCCCATTCTCTAAGGCTCTTTGTCCAAGAGAAAGGCAATGACCCTTGAGTCTGAGGTAACTGCTCAGCTGATGATGTTCCTCTCCTTTCAAACCAACTCAATCCAACACCTCTACTGTTATATAAAGGAGTGTTTTGGAAATGTTTGAATAGCCAACCACCACTGGCTTGCAAAATTAGCAAACAAGTCTGATGCAGGCTGACAAATTTATTGACTCCGCCACAGACCTAAATAGAAGCCTTTAGGTTTAACCTATCCCCCCTCATCCAAAAAATAAATAAATAAAAGACAACCCATGACATTGATTTTTTTTCCCCCCTCTGCCTTTCTTTTCTCTTTGAAACAGAACCTTGTGGTCTATTTCATTTCTTAAAATTCACATTGAAATGAAGCAGAGAAATGAATTGTGAATTCACTCCAAGCTTCCACTTAAGCAGATAGATGATAGATTAGATAGATAGATAGATAGATAGATAGATAGATAGATAGATAGATAGATAGATAGATAGAGATAGAGGGTTTGTTTTTTTAAGTGCATCACTGAAGGCTAGTACTCTACCACTTGAGTGACAGCTCCACTTCTGGCTTTTTGCTGGTTAATTGGAGATAAGTATTTCATGGACTTTTCTGCCCAGACTGGCTTTGAACTTTGATCCTTGCTACTCAGACGGCTGAGATCTGAGGATTGAGGTTTGAAGCCATCCCAGACAGAAAATCTAAGAAATTCTTTTTTCCAATTATCTAGTAAAAAGCTGAACAAGATAGATGTAGCTAAAGTGGTAGAGTGCCAGCTTTGGGTGAAAAAGCTGAGCAAGAATGTAGAGCTCTGGGTGGTCCAGGACTTACTACTAACACACACACACACACACACACACACACACACACCAAATTACATTTTCCTTTATTGGTCAAATACAATTATAATTTTCAGTGTATATATGTGAAAATAGAATTAGTTAACTTTAGGGTATACATGGAGTAGGGAAATATAGTGGGAAGAATGATGGAAGATAGGATACTGATCAAGGGGCATTGTCCACATAAGTCCAGATTTTGAATTAAAAACTTCTTGTACAGCTATTTAAATATAATATTTTTTAAATTACATTCCTCCAAGATCTCAATATATTAACTCATATTGTTTTCTTTCATGTTTCAATTCATCTCTTTCTTTAACAAACAAAGCAAAACAAATTTCCTACTAGAAAAAATTGGTTTTGTAATTTCATCAGTGATTTTTGCAGACATAGTGTCATCTCCCTTGAGTTCGGACTTTTCATAGTTTCCTGACCTGTCAACCAACAGATTATTATTGAGTGGCTGGAGTAGGAGCACTCAGGGAACATTTAAAATAAATACATTATTAGCATAAATTAATTGTCTAAAGGGGCTTCATTATGGTTTTTAACATAAGCATATAGGGTTCGTTGATTAATTTCACCTGATCTTTATTTCTTAAACCTTTCCCTTTCCCCTTTCATTTTTAACCATTTTTGGTGGGTTTCAATATACCATTTTCATAGATAGACAGATAGATAGACAGACAGACATAGATGGATGGATGGATGGATGGATGGATGGATGGATGGTAGACAGTACTTTTTTTAATATTTACCAATGTCACCCTCTCCTTTTCCCCTCCTCCCACCCACTAGCCTCTTCAAAAAAAATCTCTCTTTCATAATCATGTCATATTGCTGCATTTTTAAAGGTCTAGACTGCACCTATAAATGAAAACATGATATTTATCTTTCTGAGTTTGGCTTATCTTGCTTAACATGATCTCCAGTTTCATCCATTTTCCTGCACACAAGGTAATTTCATGCTTCTGTAGATTCACAGGACTTTTGCAGGGAAAGGCCTATCCTAAATGGGGAAAACAAACCTGTGCTATCTGATCAAGGTAAGCTCTAACTGGCCTTGTCAGTACCCAACCAGAATGCTGTGGGTCAATATGGAATGTCCCATGAAAGCATATCTGTTTAAGGCTTGGTCACCAAAGCAACATTCAGCTGAAGGACTTTGGGGACATGAGCAGTCCATTGATGGATTCATAACTGAATGGACTCCAGGGGAGTGGTGGAATTATGAAAGGTGAAGTCTGATTGGAGGAGATAGGTCCTTGGAGGTGTGTCTTTGAAGGGTATATCTTATCTTGGGCTTCTTCCTTTCCATTTCTCAGCTTCCTGTCCATCATGAGGTGAGCCACTCATCACCAAGCTCCCCACCATGATGCTCTGCTTCACAATGTTCAGGTCTAGAAACAACAGAGCCAAATGACCATGGACCAAAAACCTCTGAAATCATAAGCCAAAATAAGTCTACCCTTCTCTAAAATGACTTTCACTGGTAATTTTGGTCACAGTGACCGTAAGGAGACTGAGCAGAGAGAGAGAAATGCTGCTAACATGTCCTAATTCTCTTTTCAATGAACTGGGTATGCTTTCCTGAGTTAGGTCTCCTTGGTGGAGGAGAGAGCACAAAGCTCATTACCAGAGTTAGACTCCAGGCAACTCCAAGGCAGGGTCCTGGTGTACCAGGGCCTTTCACTGGTATGCTAGATGCTGGATGTGCTTTTCTTTGCCACAAGAGCTGGCAGTGCTTAGTCTAGCACCATAACATTTTGTGTCTGATGATCATTTCTGAAGGATTAGTTATCAAATTGGTACCACCCATCTTTCTCTAAATATAACAAAGCTGACCCAGAGAAAGTAACACCTGATCCAATTTAAACAGTGGCAGAGGGAGATCTTCAGGCAGATGGTATGTTTAAGTTTGAGATGGGATTCAGGTATGTCTAGACAGCCAATTTAAATTGGTTATAAACAATCCACTTGTTTACCTTCAGTAATATTAGACTGTGTCTGGCTGGGACCCTATAAATATTGCATGAATGAGCCTTTACTAAAAGTGCTGGTTCAAGCTGTACAGCCAAAGCCCTCCCTTAGAATTTATTTATGAGGTTGCAAGAAGACTCTCTAAGAATCATTCTAATCGATGAGTCCCACCAAAAATTAAAATGCAGTAATTCCTTTTTATTATCAGAGCCAGTTGTGAAAGGCTCCTGCTATTTGTGAGGACACTTAGAGACAGTCGTCTTCCAGAATTAGTAAGCAATCATTAAAAATGATGCATTCCAAGGATAATAAGGATCTAGGGAGATTATAAATTGTAAAAAGTAGGAGTCCAAATCTACCAATAATATGATCCTTATAGCTTTACCTCCTAGGAGGTAAGAGGTGCTTTTATTTGCTGTCAGTTCTTCCTGGAATGAAGAGACACACAAATGGAGAGATTACTGGAGGAATAATGGCTGGGACACAGGAATTGAACACAAAATCTTCTCTTTGTTTAAGTAAATGAAGAAGAAAGGAAGAAAGGAAGGGAGAGAAGGAGGGAGGGAGGAAGGAAGGAAGGAAGGAAGGAAAGGAACAAAGGAGAAAAATGTCCAGCCTAGCAATATCATACAGATTCAAGGCTTCAGATACATAAAAACAATATGGTTTGAAAACTGGGTGTCAATGGCTCACTCCTATAATCCTAGCTACTCAGGAGGCTAAGATCTGAGGATCATGGCTTAAAGCAAGACAGCCCAGGCAGGAAAGTTCATGACACTCTTATCCCAATTAACTAGCAAAAAGCTGGAAGTGGAGTTGTGGCTCAAGTAGTAGAGACACAGCCTTGAGTAAAAAAAAAAAAATCTAATGAACAGCATCCAGACCCTAAGTCTAAGCCCCAAGTATCGGCACAAAAGGAGAAACACCTAACAAAACAAAAACCTCTATGGTGACATAACAGTAATATGACATTTGTAAATAAATAAATAAATAAATCTGTGAAATTCAATTTGTCTCAATACCTTTTGCTTTGCAAGTGTTTTGTTACTGCTATTGATTTGTGCTGCTGCACAGGTGGAAAAGGGCAAGTATTGCCCTTGCCCCATGGAATCTCAGAAAACAACCTTGAATAAGACACAGTTTGCCATGTGTTTGTTTAATATTAACCAATCTGTAAGGGTAAAGCGCACCATGGCAGTATTGACCCCCTCACACCTGTCTTTTAGCCAGTTTAAACATGTAAATGTACTGGCAGATTGCAGTGGGAGTGCAGAGTGGGGGGGGGGGGGGACAGGGGTAGGGGAGGGAGATTGGCCATGTTTTGGGTTATCATCCTTTTCAGTGATACTGATTGCAAAGATCCAAAGATAAACCAAGACACATTTCCCAAAGGCCAAAGTAAGCAACCCTCGTTCTGCTTACACTCTGAGCTCAGAGGCTCCTGAGCATTTCTGTAATCATTTCTGAACAGGTGGGCCCATCACACAGTGGTGATGCTGAATTAATGCAAGAAAGACCCTTTGAACCCACAGTAGCTGCACAGGTTCACCAGCAACTGTATAGAAATAACAGAACAACAGGGTAGAAATAACAGAAGCATAAAATGGGGACACATTTAGGAATAGGAGCCAGAAGTAGTGTGAATCTACTGGAAATACTTCATATGCATGAATAGTCTTAAAAGCAGAGCAAAAGGAGAGATGAGAGGTTAATTTGGGGTTAATTTTGATCAAAGTAGGTATGTATGGAAAAATAGTACAATGAAACCCCTCTGTATAACTAATATATACCAATAAAAAATAAAATACAGAAATAAGTAAAACTCTTGTCACTGAAAAAAGAAAAAGTAAAAAAATATTCAAAAGACAAGCCACCTCCCCCAGCCAAATAAAATCTCTGATTTTAAAGGACAAAAATAGAACATTTCTTCCATCTTATTGTGAGGAAGTTATTTGTGCACTAGTCAGGATTGACTCCTCTAAGCTCCAACTGCTGTTAAGTATGGGGGGGAGGGGAGAAGGGCACAAATCCCATGTTGTTTGTGAAATTTAACACACTCCATGATATACTTACTTTGCTGGAGAATAGAACAGTACTAAAATGTGAAAGCTGGTACCAATGGCTAGTGCCTGCAATCCTAGCTACTCAGGAGGCTGAGACATGAGGATAGCGGTACAAAGGCAGCCCAGATAAGAAAGTCCATGAGACCGTATCTCCAATTAACCAGCAAAGCTGCAAGTGAAGGTATAGTTCACGTAGTTTAGTACTGCCTTGAGCAAAAACACCAAGCAAGAGCCTAAGGTCCTGAGTTCAAACCCCAGTACCAACACCTAAAAACATGTATTCACATGAGATTTGAACTCTTTTTCTAATTTTCATAACAAAACATTGACAAAACTAGAAACTCTAAATTGTGGTGTATGTGTATGTGTGTGTTAGTGTGGGTACAAGCATAATACTTGGTGGTTATCAGTAGATTCTTTAGTCACATTTTTGCTCAAGTGACTCAGTAGGAAATAATAGTTCAGAAGAATTAGAAACTATTAGTATGAAATTATCTCTCTCCAGTGCAGGTATTCAAATTCTTGAAATATCTGTGACAGAATTCAAGGTTGATTTTTATTCACATCTTTTTTTGTGTGTGTGGATGCCAGTCCTGGGGCTTGAGCTCAAGGCACTGTCGACAGCTTTTTTACTCAAGGCTAGAGCTTGATCACTTAAACCACAGCTCTAATTCCAACTTTTTTGGTAGTTAATTGGAGATAAGGATCTTACTGACTTTCCTGCTCAGGCTGGCTTTGAACAGGGACCTTCAGATCTCAGTCTCCTGAGTAGTTAGGATTGAAGGCATGAGCCAGCAGCACCTGGCTATTTACATAGTTTTCAATAATAATAATAAATAAAATTTAATTCACTTTCTCATCTTTTTTGCTCAATAGAAAGTTTCAAATCATTCTTGCCCAAATCTCCAGAAATTGCAAACTCATTCTAAATTTTTTGGTGGTAGCCTTTTTACATAGAAATCTCCAATGCTTTTCTTCTTCCTCTTCCTCTTTCTCCTTCTCCTCCTCCTCTTCCTCCTCTTCCCTCCTTCTCCTTCTCCTCCTCTTCTTCTTTCTCCCCCTCCTCCACCTTCTTCTTTTTGTGGTGCTAGGTATAGAACCCAGAGCCTTGGGTATGTCAGGCAAGAACTCTACCACTCCACATCTGCAGCCCCCAGTGATTTTCAGACCTTATAGAATAGGTTGCTTCCTGCATGCTGCTCTCTCTCAGGATAAGAATGAATGTGGATGCTCAATATGGAGAAACTTTAATAACCAAATAGGTATAGATGAGTTGATTTTTCTCAAGCCTGTGTTTTTGACACTCAAAGCAAATGGCCAATCTTATCACATCTCCCAAAGGAAATTCCAGATATATATCTTCCATAACAAGTATTTCCCTGCATATCAATAATATAAAGGACTTTAAAAAAAAACACAGTCATGTGGCTTGATCAAATCAAAACAACAAAACAGTTTACTGGTTATATCTTGCAATCTTAGTTGAGCAATCACCTCTGGAGAGTGTAATAGGGCAAGTTTTGAACTCTGGTGTGAAAGAGCCCTTGACCAAGTCCTTTCAGGAAAATGTATTACAGCAAAGCCTAGGTTTAAAGTGGAAGAAAGTCAGGTGCTGGTGGCTCATGCCTGTAATTCTAGCTACTCAGGAGACTGTGATCTAAGGACTGTGGTTCGAAGCCAGTCAGAGAAGGAAACTCCATGAGACTCTTATCTCCAATTAGCCGGCAAAAAGCCAGAAATGGACCTGGGACTCAAGTAGTAGAGTACCAGCCTTGTGTATAAAAACTAAGGGACAGTGGCTAGTCTGAATTCTAGCCCCAACACTGGTACAAAAAAATAATTAATTAATAAAGTAGAAGGACACGGCAAAATTAGAAAAATGTAAGTTGAAGTATTTTTAAAGCAAAAGGCAAAACATGCTTTAGTTTCCCTTTAAGTGGGAAATAATATGAGAATTAAAAAGGAAGGCAAGCATTGCAATTTGAAGCTACTATGAAAATCATGTAAATCAACAAAACTCAAACGAGCAATTCCATGTGAAAATCATGTAAATCAACAAAACTCAAACGAGCAATTCCATGTGGCAAGGCTCTGCAATCTAATTAATAAATTGCAAATGAGGAAAAAAGAGTTGAAAGATTATTTGAATGTATGGATTAGAAGGGAGGAGCAGATGGGTTAGAGAGCTAAATTCTTAGCTTAGTGAATGCTGCTTGGTGTTTGATAATATTTGTGTGTGAGTGTGTGTGTGTGTGTGTGTGTGTGTACACGTGTATGTGTGTACATGCGTGCTAGTGTGGGGCTTGAACTCAGTGCTTGAGTGCTGTTCCTGAGCTTTTTTGCTCAATGCTAGTACTCTACCATTTGAACCATGACTCCACTTCTGTGTTCTTTGGTAATTAATTGGAGACAAGAGTCTCACTGTCTTTCATGCCTGGACTCCCTTTGAACCACAATTCTCAGATCTCAGCCTCCTGAGTAGCCAGGCTTACAAGTGTCAACCACTGGTATCCAGCCTGGATGTTATAATATTTGTTCTGTTCAAGGCGTGACCATATTTTACTTATTCTTTTCTTGTTGAGATATACACTGAATCATGCAAGGAGCAAAACCTAGGATGACTTGGATTTTGCTTAGATAATGTCTGGTCTTGATGAAGGTAGAGTAGCAGCTAAGAAGGAAAACTGTGGTTCTAGCTGAAGTACAGCAGACAAGAGTTGATTATTGTTGGAACTGGGTGACAATGGAAGTTGGCTCTACTGCACTGTCTCCTTGAGACTATACTACAAAACTTCCATATTTGAAAGGAACCACATGTGTGTTTCCTACTATTCATGACAACGTTTTGAAAGCAGAAGGAAGATACTTGAAAATTCCTTCAGCCAAGCAGAAATTCCTACCAGCTAGCACTTTGCAGTTTTGCCATTACAGCCGAAACTTAACATGATGACATGGCAATTCTCTGAAACATTGATGGACCAATAGACTCAACGAAAATTTGATTTGATAGTGCAGCTCACTGAATAATGTTAATAGTTTTAAACAGGTATAACTATTTTTTAAAAACACTCTATTTTCTCTCTTTCAAGAAGTGATTTACAGGAGAAACAACCAATGCTTGGAATGTGAGGAGCCACAAACATATATTAGCCATTTCTTATCACAGCTTCCTGATGGCTGGCACCATCAGTCACATAAGTAAACAGTCTAGAGAAAACAGAGCTCAGTAGAACCTTTGTTCTGTCCCCCGACTTAGAACAAATAAAATGTCCACTCCCTCAAGATTACAGAGCTAACTTAGCCCAGGGCAGGTTTGTCTTCTGTACATGGGTAAGGGTAAGGTTTTATACAGCAAGCACACAACCTCCCTGATTTTAAGAAGGCCCTTGTTAGGATCTGTGTCAGTCCTTAATTCTGTTGAAGTATATTTCCTTCTTCCACTGGAAAGATAAGTTCCCAAACAGAGCTTATTGTATCTTTCATCACTAAAGCTTCTTCCTATTTCCCAATGGGCAGTTCACACAAGCCCAAAATATAAAGTAGTTAGTTTCACTGTGTCATATTACTTTGCTATACAGTATATCAAACTAATTCTTACAAGTGTTCATCATCAATTAATAATTTGCCTGTTTATTTATGACCTAATTGTGGTTTTTTTTTTTACTAAATAAAAACTAATGGGTCTGATTATATAAAGTAATACTTCTTGAAATTAACTGTAGGAAATGGAAACAAGATGTTTTGTTTTTGTTGCTGTTTTGTTTTCTTTTTGTCTTGTTTGGGAGGGTAGGGGGAGCACAGAAATAGAGGGACAGAAGGTGAACAAATGCAGCAGTGGTACTCACAGGACACTATGTTGAAAATGAACTATACAACTTGTGGGTGGGGATGGGAGGGAAAAACTGGGAGAGAGCGAGGGAAGGGGTGACAAGCCCAAAAAGAAATGTATTTATTACCTAACTTATGTAACTGTAACTGTACATCTGTACAACTGTACATCACTGATGTACAACTGTATATCACGTTTATAATAACAATATTTTTTAACCCAATGGGAAAGTATCCTGTATTAAGCTGATGACTAGACCTACATTTAATTTCCCTGAAGTGTATGAAATACAGTACCAGTATATTAAAAGGTATGCAATATTTTATTGATAAATCTACTCCTTAAAATGAATAGATTTAAGGATGTCATCAATTCGATGTGAACTATGTAAATGGTGATAATATGCTGTTGTTTACACATTTAATGTTTCAAGAGATTCACTTAATTCCCTTTTGGCCCACTTAGGTATGTAGTCTATTTGCAATTTTCTTTTTGTTGGTAGATCATGGGCTTGAACTCTGGGCTTGGGTACTGTCCCTCAGCTCTTCAACTCAAGGCTAGTGTTCTACCACTTGGGAGATAGCGCCACTTCTGTTTTTCTGGTGGTTTATTGGAGATAAGCGTCTCATGGACTTTCCTGCCTGGGCTGGCGTGGAACCACGATCCTCAGATCTCAGCCTCCTGAGTAGCTAGGATTACAGGCGTGAGCCACGGGCACCTGGCTTGCAATTTTTTTTGATGACATTAAAATAGTTTAGATAGGAAAATATGAGTGGGTGTTATTAGCCTCTCCCCTGGATGATGGATCTTGGGTTTATGCTTTGACAGCTATATTATCAGACATTTTTAACCTGTATGGAACTAAAAGTTAGGCACAAACCCATTTCCTTACATTAAAGAAAAGATCATAGGACTAAGTTAACTTCCCTTCTATTAGCTGAGAGATGTTATGATACACACACACTCACACACACATGACTACCCACACTCACACATGCACACATTCACACACAAACATACACGTGTATATACACAGGTAGACACATACTCACACATGTATATTCACCAAGATGAGTGAACACACAACCCTCTCACACATATTCACTCACATACACACACATAGTACATAGCACCTATAACCCAGAAGAAAAGCACCCAATATCTAACATTCACTCAATACAAATCATACAAACAGGATGATGGGTGAGGTTGGGGAGAATGATGTGAGGGATGACATTGATCAAAATGCATTGTCCTTACAAATTGACACGCACACTTGAAAGCTCTTTGTACGGCTACTTCAGGATAATAAAAATAAATGCAAGAGGCAACATTCCAATGGAAATAAGCCAGAAAAATAATGATAAAAATAATAAAAGATATATCAAAAAATGTGAGGATGGATGATTCTATTCCATTTTGAAAGACTCATAAAAGCTGAAGTAAGTGATTTTCGTTGTGAACGTCCTTCACGCTTAGACTCTGGAGTCTCACCCATCCCTACCCATCCTTCCTCCTCTCACAGAAGAGTGAGATAAGGCATTATTATTCTGGTAAGAGAAATCAGTACAAAGGAGGCTTGGGGTATGGTGTTCAGTTAATCAAGATTAGCGAAGGCTGGATAGTTGGCTTTGATCTCTGAATTGACAATAGGTATGTCAAAGTCCAGAATGTAAACCCCTACAAAGTGAAAGAGTGATTTCTTGATCGTCTTGAATGGCAGGAGTATTTTGTTCTCTCCTCTGACTGTGGGATGGAGGTGGGGATAGGGGTTTCTGTGGGTTCTGGCTGAAGGAAGGGATGCACCTAACTCCTCTGGGTAGAAAGAAGCCTCCCCTCCTCTGGAAATCTAAGCCAAAGAGAACCTTGTACAGCCCCACCTCAGGGTGAGGGGCCAAGGGAGTACTAAGACAAGTCTCCAAACTTGAGCTTGAACATCACCTTTGGTTGCCCTTGGACTAATGCTATTGTTTTTGGTTCTCAGTGACCCCCTATCAACCCAAACTGCTACTGGCTATTATTTCCATCCATGCCTCTGTCCTTCAGCTGTCAGCTCAGGAAACTTCTTTTTATAAAGAGGCTTTGTTTTTGTTTTTTTGGTCGGTCGTGGGGCTTGAACTCTGGACCTCTTACTGTCCCTGTGCTCTTCAGCTCAAGGCAAGCACTCTACCGCTTGACCCACAGCGCCACTTCCGGTTTTCTAGTGGTTTATTGGAGATAAGAGTCTCACGGACTTTCCTGCCCAGGCTGGCTTTGAACCTCGATCCTCAGATCTCAGCCTCCTGAGTAGCTAGGATTACAGGAGTGAGCCACCAACGCCCAGCTAAAGGTTTTGGTTTTGCTGAATCTCAAGAAACCTGAATTGACTTAACTAAAGTTAAAAAAAAATCACAGAATAGATAGATTAGAAGTAGAAAATTGTCAAAAGGAAGCAGGTTTCATACCTTATTCTCTCTCTCTCTCTCTCTCTCTCTCTCTCTCTCTCTCTCTCTTCCTCTTTCCTTGTACCTTTTCTCCTTTCCAATCCTCTGTAATCTCTGGGTTTCAGTTTTTATGGTCCTGAAGTCTGAACCCAGGGTTTTGTGCTTGCTAGGCAGGTATTCTATCTGAGCCAAGCCTTCAGAGTTGTTTTACAGATCTCATACAAACTTTATTCTGACTGGTCTCAAACCACAATCCTCTTAATTCCATCTTCTGAGTAGCTGGGACCACAGGCATGTGCTACCATGCCTGGTTGATTTTTGTCTTAAATAAAGATACAGTCTACATTCTTTTGTCCTATCATACCCAAGTTGAAAAGAAAAACTTACTCAATTTTTTTTCTTTTCTTCACCTCACCAAGTACTCCCAGCAACTTTTCAGTCCTTCTAACTTACCAAATCATCATCTCATAGCTTTAAAAATAAATAAATACATACATAAATAAAATTATTGATAGATTGATCAATAGATAGATATCACTAGAAGCAAGCATCTGGAATATTACTTGGCAACAAACAGGACAAAACTACAGATTTATACCATATGAGAAGATTGTGAGATCACTCTGCAAAGTGACAAGAAACTCATTCTCAAAAAGATCATACAGTGTGATTCCACTGGGTGATATTCTCGTGTGTGTATGTGTGTGTGTGTGTGTGTGTGTGTGTGTGTGTGTGTGTGTGTGTGTGTGTTTGCATCAGTACAAGGGCTTAGACTCAGGGCCTAAGCCCTGTCCCTTAGCTTTTCCCTTCAGCCATTGCTCCACTTTCAACTTTTTACTGGTTAAGTGAAGAGAACAGTCTCACAGATTTGTCTGCCTGGGCTGGCTTTAAACTGTGGTCCTCAGATTTCAGCCTCCTGAGTAGCTAGGATAACAGGTGTGAACCACCAGTGCCTGGCTATTGGATGACATTCTCAAAATGACCAGAGTATACAGATAGAAATATCTGGTTGCCAGGAGTAGGGAGACAGAAGAGTATGTGGTAATAAAGGTGTAGCATAACAGAGACTTTTGTTGCAAAGAAAGTTCTGGGTCTTGTCTGGTGGTTATTGTGCAAACATATGCATGTGAATAAAATGACACAAACTTATATACACACCTTATACTAGTGTCAGTTTCTTTGTTTTGAAGTTGTACTGAAAGTATATCCAATGCAATCACTCAGGAAAACATGTCTATAGGTGACTCAGTGGTAGAGCATTTACCTAGTATGCACACAACCCTGAGTTCAATCCCAACACCAAAAAGAAGGAAGGAAGGAAAGAAGGAAGGAAGGAAGGAAGGAAGGAAGAAAGGAAGGAAGGGAGGGAGGGAGGGAGGGAGGGAGGGAGGGAGAGAGGGAGGGAGGGAAGGAGAGAGGGCGGGAAGGGAGGGAGGGAGGGAGGGAAATGGTTATTCTTAAATAAACAGAATGGAATGTATAGGAGTCCTCCCTGCCAACCTTAGCAATTTTTTGAAAATCTGTTATGGTTTCAAACTAAAGAAGTGTCAATGGATATAAGCCAACCAATCATGTGGACTACTCTGTACAGAAAGAATAATAAAATATAGTATAGCAATGCAGTAGAAAGGCAGTTCACACCTATAATCCTAGCTACTCAGAAGGCTGAGGCTAACACAGACAGAAAAGTCCTTGAGACTCCATCTCCAATTAACCAGCAAAAAGCTGGGCTGGAGGCATGGCTAAAGTCATACAGCACCAGCAATGAGCAAGCAAGCTGAAAAAAACCTTGAGTTCAAACTACACACACACACACACACACTCTCTCTCTCTCTCTCTCTTCATATACATCCTAATTGATATAGCTCCTACTTCATACTTCAGATATACCTATCATACACACACAGACACACACACAGGAGCAACACATGCCAAAAGAGAGGTCAGACTTTATTTTCAAGTGCACTCCCACTACACAATCACTTTGAAAGACCAAAAAATAAAAAAAGTGTTCTCGGACATCATAAAGGAACTCCATTTCAACATCTGATTGTTTTTCCAGCAGTCACAAAGTCAGCTTGCAAACACCAATCCTTTTACAACCTCTTCCCCGCTGAAGGTCACACAGTTTCTAAGCATATTCTGCATTATCCCCATGGATACACACCTCCCTGCAGGGTGGGAAGACCAAGCCCGTCGCACAGGTAGCACCACCTAGCGTGTGGCGGATGTTTCTTTAAGCAAAGAACCTCTGCATCCTCTACCCTGAAGAGTCCCTGTCCCGTCCGTCCCTCCTTTATTCGTTCTTTTGTTTCTCTTCCTTCTCTTTCCAAGCTAATCTCACTCACTTCCTAGGCTGGTCCCTGTCTATCCCCTCACGGTGGCTCTGCAAAAGCAACAGACGCACCTGCAGGAGGGCAACGTCCAGTCCCCTCCCGAGGTCTTCACTGGACATGGCCTCCAGGCTCAAGCTTCTCACAGCGCTCAGTGCGCAGCACACCCCGGCCTGCTGTGCAGATTCCCCGTGGTGCTAACAGCAAGTCTGCACTGACTTCTACCACTGCACATACAGCCAAGGCCAGCTGGTGGCCCAGGGTGACGCCTTTTCATTCTTTTCTTCTTTAACATTTTTATACTACTGGGAGTGTACCCGGTATTATAAAATTATGCCAAAGCAAAGAGCAAAGTCCTCCTTGTGAAGAAGGAGCAAATGACACAAAGAGGGGGTGTCAGCACAAACACAGGAGAAAGGGAAGGGAGAATCAGAAAGACTCTGAATGGACCCAAATATAGATAGGTAGATAGATAGATAGATAGATAGATAGATAGATAGATAGATAGATAGATAGATAGATAGATAGATAAACAGACAGGTAAGCCGGCTGCTGGCAGCTCACACCTGTCATCCTAGCAACTCAGGAGGTTGAGGATCTGAGAATCACAGTTCAAAGCAAGCCTGGGCAGGAAAGCCCATGAGATTCTTCTCTCCAATGAACCATCAAAAAGCCAGAAGGGGAGCTGTGGCTCAAGTGGTAAAGTATTGCCCTTGAGCAAAAAAAAAAGATCAGGGACAGGGCCCAGGGTATAGATGCAAGTTCCAGCACTAGCACCAAAACAATCAAGCAAAAAAAAAACAACCCCATATCAAATGTTAATAACACACAGGTCTTGAGTAGATAAATGAAAAGCTTATTAGAAACATAAATACTATTTCAAAAAGGAGGAAGAAGCTACTTTTCCTTCATTTGTTCAATTGGGGTGGCTGCAGGAAGGAGAGAGAAATGTAAGAAGACGCAGGACCTGGAGAAGAGGCCTGTTTTCGTGATCGATATACACTAGACAGATTGGGAGCAATTGCCAACAGGAAATAAGGGAAGGTTTCATTCCTGTCCTGTGGGAATGACATCAGCCTCTGTCTGGACTGACCCGAATGAGAATTGTCAAGTCCTGTTTCATTTCCCCTCAGATTTCCGTCTTTTCCTCTATGACAGGAAAATGTGCTAGAGGGAAATAATGCCATGAAACAAACAAACAAACAAACATTTAAGTGGCTCATATCTGTAATCCTAGCTATTCAGGAGGCTGAGATCTAAGTATCATGGTTCAAAGCCAGACCTGTGGGGAGAAGGGAGGGCAGACACTTTGATCTGTGAGATTTTTAATCTCCAATTAACCACCCAAAAAGCAAGAAGTGGATCTGTGGTTCAAGTGGTAGAGTGCTAGCCCTGAGCAGAAAAAAAGTTCAGGGGTAGTGCCCAGGCCCTGAGTCCAAGCCCCAGAATCATCATGAAAAGAAATTAAAAAAACAAACAACAACAAAAAAAAAACACAAGGTGGTATGGTACAGGCCTGTACACCAAAACACTCTAGAGTGCTGAAGCCGACACCACACACACACACACACACACACACACACACACACACATTATTATGAACATGGTTAGCACTTCAAATAACACTTTGGATGTAGAAGTAATTAACAATAATAGCTATGACATTTTAAATGCTTACTAAGCATCAGCCAAAGGAGGGGCAGAGCTAGGGGACACCTGGAGAGAGAACATGCAAGGATTTCCATGGCCACACCTCCCTCCCCAGCCGGGCCTCTAACCCCTATGATCTAGGCCCAGCATTCTCCTCCCTGAGTAGTAAACCCTAAATTCCTAAACTAGCCCCTTCCTATCTTCTCTTTTCATCTGAGCTGCTCTGTCCATTGCAAACCCTCTCCTGGCTACTTCCAGTTCTTTGCCTGGCTTTTACTTGTGCTTCAAAACCTAGCTCAAATACCACCAAGACTTAAAATAGTCCCTGACCTCTTTCTACAGCCAGTGTTCATGTTTGTCTCCTCCTTGCCCTCCCCTCCGTTTGTTTTTTTTTGCTGCAGAATACAACTGTTTAATCCATTCCCCCCACCCCACCCCCATGAATCTATTGTTCAACCAATATTTCCTAAGCACCTTGTATTTACCTGACCCTGGTTCTTGATGTTAGAGAGTCAGGAATGAGAGAAAGTCTTCAGGAGAGTTTCTGGAAGATAATGGCACTCCGGCTGCTTGTGGAATGAGTGAGTGGTGTCAGGTTCTTGTGTGGAGTGGGAAGAAGACCAAGGAAGGTCAGCCGTCACAGGAAGGTGATTCTGATTTTCCATTTCCCCATGGCTTCCTCCTCTGTGTCACATAGCACATCTCCATCCCTTGTTGACTTCCATTACGTTTCTGCTCTCTCCCTTCACAGCTGTCTTTTGTGTGTATTGGGGCAGGCAGTCCACTCAGTTCAAGGTCTGAGTGTTGTCCCTTAGCTTTCTTTCTCAAGGCTGGTGCTCTACCACTTCAACCACACCTCCACTGCTAGTGGAGATCAGTGCCTGATCTGGCTGAGCTGGCTTTGAAAGGCAATCCTCAGATCTCAGCCTCCTGAGTAGCTAGGATTAGAGGTGTGAGCCACCAGTGCCTGATAGCAATGATTGCCAGAGAGAGAGAGCGAGAGAGAGAGACAGTTTTTTTTAACAAAAGTTGAAACCAAGCACCTGTGGTTCACACCTATAATCCTTGCTACTCAGGAGGCTGAGATCTGAGCATCATGGTTCAAAACCTGCCAGGGCAAGCAATGCTTAATAGGAAGTGCACTCATTACCTTGCTCATGTAACTGTAACCCTCTGTATAGTATCTTTTCAATAAAAAATTAAAAAAAAAAAAAACTTGCCAGGGCAGAAAAGTCCATGAGACTCCTATAAGAACCTGGTGCGGAGCTGTGGCTCAAGTGGTACAGTGTCAGCCTTGAGCAGACAAAGCTAAAGGACAATGAATGGGCCCTGAGATCAAGTTCCAGTTCTGGAACTTGAGAGAGAAAGAAGAGAGGAAGGAGGAGAGAGGAGCAGGGGATAGGGACAGGGTGAGAGAAAGGGAAAGGGAGAGGGAGAAGAGAAAGAGGAAGAAGAGGGAGAAGAGGGAGGAGAAGGAGAAAGAGAAGGAGAAGAGGAGGAGGACAAGAACAAGGAGGAAAGGAAGGAAGAAAGGAAGGTGCATGCCTATGTTGTATGTATCATGTCCACGGTTCTAGTCAAGATAAAGTACAAAGTGAGAGAGAATTGTCCATTCACATTGAAGAACAATTCATGCTCAAACAGAATTTCTAGAAATGTTTCCCCATGGTACGTGAGATTGGCATAATAGTAGAACCTGTCTCAAAAGGGTGTTTAGTAACATAAATGAAAGGAAGGCTTAGTAGCAATAAAGACTGTAATTGTTACCTAAGTGTGAGCCCTTACTATCATTAATCTAGTGGAGCCCAGCCCAGGCTCCCCTCCCATCTCTTTATCCCTTTATACAGGTCATCCAGCTTTGTGTTGCTTTGTGATAGATTAGCCTAATCCGTGTTTCCCATCTGTGTATACATATGGCACTTCATTCATTACCCACTCCCATTACAGCAAGATTTTCTTAAGTTTACTGGTTAGAATTTGACTCTCTCTCTCTCTCTCTCTCTCACACACACACACACACACACATACACACACACACACACACACACACACACACACACACCTGTGTTGCATTAGAGACTCTACCAATTTCTTTTGGAACCTTGTTTGCTGTATGAATAAAAACAACAAAATTGCTGGACATGGGTGGCTTACTTACACCTACAATCCTCACTGCTCTGGAGGCTGAGATCTAAGGATTGCAGTTCCAAACCAACCAATGCAGGAAAGTCCATGAGACTTATCTCCAACTAATCACCCAAAATCTGGGAGTGGTGGTGTGGCTCAAGTGGTAGAATGCCAGCCTCGAGTGAAAAGCTAAGGGACAGTGCTTAGGCTCTGAGTTCAAGCCTCGGGACTGGCTCACGCGTGCGCACACGCTCAAACAATGGGTTCATCTTCTCAACTACCCTCCCAAGAAAAAAGGTCTACAAAAAGCAGTTATAGCCAAACCTCACTAATGTCGCTAGCTACCAAGCCCTGACAAGTGTGATCAAGGTGTGAGATGGTCTCTCTTTGCAGTGCCAACCTAAGCCCATCTAGTCCTGACCGTTACGTGCCAGCTGCCCCTAACGCAAATAAAGGAAAGCAGAGAATCAGCAAATTGGGAGGCCTGCCCATCCAAGGTAAAGCCCTGGCTCTCTCTCTTCTGCCTCTAAGGGACCCAAGCTGCTATTCTCCAGCGACAATCAAGACGGAGAAGAGGGGGAAGTGTCACACGGGTGGGCCCCCACCCCTCGGGTGGCAGCTGGGGACGGCCTGGCCCTAGCTTGGTGTCTCCAGTCCCCAGCAGATGTCCAGGCACAGCGGGCCCCCTCGAATGCCTATACTGGGTTCCCTCCCAGCTCGGTTCACCCCTTTTCCTCCAGCCTTCAGCTTCTGATCTCAGGGTGCACTCTCTCCAGCCTCTCCATGAGAAGCTGGGGGAATCTCCAACTGACACAAGGCTATCCAGGGCGCAGCACGGGCCCATGCCATCCCTGGCTCATGCCATCTTCTTCCTCCTTCGCCCCCAGAGCAGTGCCCAGTACCCAGAGCCGTTTCCCGCTCTCCACGACCTGGAGGTTCCCGAGGGGCGGAGGTGGGGTTCCTGCGATCACCATCCGTCTCCCATCTCCCCTTCCTCCCTCCCTTCTCTCCCTTCCCCTCCGCTTCTGCAGCCTCACCCTCTCCTGGGGGGGGGGGCTCCCCCCACGCAGCCTCCAGTATCATCCTTCCTCCTTCTGCTCTTTGCACCCCACTTTCCTTCACATTCACACACACACACACACACACACACTCGCCTTTCTCATCGACCCTCCCTTTGCACACGCGCGCGCGCGCGAGCTCTCCCCTGTCAATCCGAAGATACTTGCGCAACCTCCAAAGCCCCCCAACGGCCCTCCAAAGAGGGCCCGGACTCAAGCCCTGCCCTGTGCCCGCGTGGCCTCTGAAAGGGTACCCCCTTTTTAGAAGTTCCCCTAAGTGGAGCCCTCCTTCTCCACCCGCCTACTCGAGGAATCACACTACCTGTCTTGGGGCGGGGGTGGCTGTCCAGCTGTCAAAAAGAAGGGGTCTATTTTAATCCTTGCACCCAGCCTTCCCACCCTAATGACGCCGGGTAGGGGTCCGGCGACTCGAGTAACACCGTGGCTGCACCCTCTCCAGCCGAAGATCGAGCTTCCCTGCCACCAGCACGCGGGGGTCCGATCCCCTCCGCAGTGGAAGGAAGGAGGGTCCAGGGATTCCCTGCCCCTCCCACCAGCCCCAAGTGGGGATCCCCTCGCCCCCCAACTCCCCAAGCCCGCAGGCGGGGATCACCACCACCACCATCACCACCACCACCACCTTCGTCAGCCTGCTGGCTAACTGGCTTTATCTTCCTCAAACCGAGCCAGGCATTCGCCTGCAATAACACTCCCAAAGTGAACCATCCCGAGTAAAAGAAGCATTCAGGACTCGCCACAAGGTAGAAAAGCCCGCACAATCTCACGTCTTCCTCCCCAGCCCCCTGAAAAAATGAAACCCACCCTAATGGCTGAGAGAACCGGGGTGCACACGTGTGCGCGCACAAACCCATCAGAGCAGAGTCGGCCCCAAAGTTTGCACGCTGACAAGTCTCTAAAATGGAACAGAAATCATCCTCCTCATCATCACTCACCCGCCTCTTTTTTTTTTTTTTTCCAAGCCCTGGTTTGAGATGGAAAAGTGTCCAGAAAGGGGGTAGATGGAGACACCCCTTCCTTCTTTTCTTTCCCCCTTTCTAAAAAGAGTGGAAATTTCCATGCTGAGCTAGGGGGCAGCGTCCCCCAGTGTCGCGTTTCCTGCGGACCCTCCCTCCCAGCCCAGCCACCAATCGTGGGCCGGCAACCTGAGATGCCCTGGGAGGCATCTTCCCAGGTGGGGCCCAGCGGCCCGCCTCCCTCTCCACCTCCCCCCCCCCCCCCCCCCCACCTCCCCGGGAAGGCCTGAGCAGGCTCCCCAGGCTCTTACTGCTGTATCCAGAATAAGGGAGACCTGGGGGGTGATGTGGGTCTTGTTGTTGTTATTGTTATTTTGTTTTTTTTCCAATGGTTAAAGTTTCTTCACCAGCTAAGTTGTCCTTGTTGGGTCTTTCCGAGGTGCAGGGATACAGGTTGAATACCTGTTTGAAGTCTATAAAAGAGATATCTGGGAATAGGTGACTTGGTAACTTACAGTTTCAGAGGTGGCAAAGATTACCTATAAATAATAATAATAAAAAAAAACGGTCATGTGCAGTAAAAGTCCCTTAATACAAGATCAAGACCAGCCTCTGCCCAAGAATCCTTTGTCATCTTTTTGTTGTTGTTGCTTTGTGGTATTCTAATTTTAGCACTATCCTCGGCTTATGTTGAGAAGACACTAGACTATAATAAACAGCACTGTAACTTTATTTCTACTTGTTAGTCTTGCCTACCATCCTCAGGAAGCTATTTATAGAAAATCATTTTCCCACCTTAGGCAAAATTTTCATTTCAAAGAAAGCCCAAGTCATAAACTAAAAATACTCTTTTTTTTTTTTATTAGTGCTAAGACTTGAACTCAGGGCCTGGGCACTGTCCCTTAGCTTTTTTTTTTTTTTCAAATCAAGCACCTACCACTTGGGCCACAGCTTCATTTCTGGCTTTATCCTGTTTATCAGAGATAAAAATCCTCATGGACTTATCTGTGGAGGCTGGTTTTGAGCAGTGATCTTCAGATCTCAGCCTCCTGATTAGCTAGGATAATAGGTACGAGCCTCCTGTGTCCAGCTCCTGACTCAGTTTCTGTCTGAAAAATGGAAGACATTTCTTTCTGGGCTTGGGCGCTGTCCCTGTGCTCTTCAGCTTAAGGGGAGCGCTCTACCACTTGAGCCACAGTGCCACTTCCAGTTTTCTAGTGGTTTATTGGAGTCTCACAGACTTTCCTGCCTGGGCTGTCTTTGAACCGTGATCCTCAAATCTCAGCCTCCTGAGTAGCTAAGATTACAGGCGTGAGCCACAGGCGCCCAGCAGAAGGCACTTCTTTTTTTTTTTTTTTTTTTAATTTTATTTTATTTTATTTGAGAACATACTGTACAGAGGGGTTACAATTACATGGGCAGGATAATGCATACATTTCTTACCAAGCATTGCAGCCTCCTCCTTTGTTTACCCTTCACCTCCCTTCCCAGCCTCCCCCCTCCCCCCCCACCCAATCATACCCCCCCTCCCCCCCCCACACCGACATTGTAAAGCTGGTTTTGACATGACATTTTGTACTTCTCATTGTTGCAACAGGTCCACCTGAATCCTTAAACGACTTGTTTGTCCCCATCTCCTCCACATGTTATACTGACATCAAATATAGTGAAAGCGGGGGTTACACTGTGGGGGAGGGACATACAAAGCAACAAAGAAATAATCTTATAAATGCGTTAGAAACACATGCATGAAAGAAACAAAAACATTAAAATACATATTTGAGGTTTCGTTTTCCTAACATCACATTATCTGACTTTTTCCGCTTGACTCATACCTATACTAGATATTGCAAATAAGAGAAACCATGGGACCTATGTTTCTTTGGGCCTGGCTTACTTCACTTAATATGAAGGCACTTCTTGATACGCTGCTTCACTGTTATTTTTGGGTGGTACTACACACTCACTTATCGATAGAAGAAAATTAAATGTTTGTAATGGAGAAAAAGCTTATAGAGCAGCAGGAATCTTCTCAGTGTTTTGAGCCTGCTACTAGGCTCTTATTATGGCAGTTTTGTGTGTGTGTATGCCAGTTGGTACTGGAGCTCAAGCTCAAACCTCACACTCTCACTTTGCTCTTTCACTTAAGGCTGGTCCTAAACCACTTGAGCCACACCTCCATTTCCAGCTATTTGCTGGTTCATTGGGGATACAAATCTTTGAATTTATCTGCCTAGGCTAGCTTGGAACCTTCATCCTCAAATCTCAGCCTCCTGAGTAGCTAGGATTACAACCATGAGCCACCAGGGTCCAGAATTGTGGCTGCTTTTTGTTGTAGGGGGGTAGGGGGGGCAATGGCAATATATGTCTTTTAAAACTAAAGCTGGGCTGGGAAGGTGGCTCAGTGGTAGAGTGCTTGCATTGCATGCATGAGGCCCTGGGTTCGATTCCTCAGCACCACATAAGCAAAAAGAAAAAAGCCGGAAGTGGCGCCGTGGCTCAAGTGGTAGAGCGCTAGCCTTGAGCTGAAGAGCTGAGGGACAGTGCCCAGGCCCAGAGTTCAGGCCCCATAACCGGACCCCCCCAAAAAAAAAAAAAACTAAAGCTGACACTAGACACTGGTGGCTCATGCCTATAATCTTAGCTACTCAGGAGGCTGAGATCTGAGGATCATCGTTGATAGCCAGGAAAGCCTGTGAGACTCTTATCTCCAGTTAACCACTAAATAGCTGGAAGTGGAGCTGTGGCTTAATTGGGAGAGAACTAGCTTTGGGTGAGAAAGCTAAGGGACAGTGCCCAGGCCTTGAGTTTGAGACTCAGGACAGGCATGTTCACACATGTGAGCATGTGCGCGCACGCACACACACACACACACACACCTAAAGCTGACACTTGTAAGCAAAGTTCTGCGTTCTAATACATTTGGAGAATACCCTGATAAAATGACGGTATGGGTCCTAAGAGATTTAATCACTCAAAAGCTTTGTGACTGAGCTGGAATAGAGCTGGCAGCATTCCTCTATGACCATGCATTCTTTTGGGGAGAATATATCTCAGTTCTAATGATTCTGAAACTAGTCAGTAGTAGATTGCAATCTAAATAAATGCCTAGGAAAAAATTAGACCAACCTTCTTATTCAAATATCCTATGACAGTGTTATAAAGTCCCTTGGTGTATGAATTATCATGGTGAACTTGGATAGTAGTGATTTTAGTAGACTGTGTGTGTGTGTGTGTGTGTGTGTGTGTGTGCACGTGTGTGCACGTAATATGGCCTGAACTCAATGGCCTGGGTGCTGTCCCTTAACTTTTTTGCTCAAGTTTAACATTCTGCCACTTTAGCCACAACTCTAGTTCTAGCTTTTTTGGTAGTTAAGGCCAGATAAGATTCTCACAGACTTTCCACCATTCTCAGATCTCAGCCTCCTGAGTAGCTAGCATTACAAGCACAATTCACCAGTGCCCAGCTCTTCAGTAGATTTTTGTACAAATACTATTTTTTGATAATAGAATTTTTTGGTGGTGGTGGTGGTGGTCATGGGACTTGAACTCAGGGCTTGGGCACTGTCCCGAAGCTCTTTTTGCTTAAGACTCATACTCTAACCCTTTGAACCACAGCTTCACTTCTGGTTTTCCGGTGGTTAATTGGATGTAAGAATCTCATGGACTTTCTTGCCCAGGCTGCTTTGAACCATGATCCTTAGATCTCTGCCTCTTGAGTAGCTAGGATTATAGGATGAGCCGCCAGCATCTGGCTGACAATAGAATTTTAACACGGATTATTTATCAATCAGGTATTATCATAAGTTGTAAAGTGGCTTTAGGTTACAAAGCATTTTCACATACAC
This sequence comes from Dipodomys spectabilis, assembly GCF_019054845.1. NCBI lineage: Eukaryota > Metazoa > Chordata > Mammalia > Rodentia > Heteromyidae > Dipodomys > Dipodomys spectabilis. The sequence continues at coordinate 3,008,006 of NW_024870716.1, read as the reverse complement.
TGTACCAATTTGTGCTAAAACAAGCTTGATGTGTAATTATTATTTTCTCCATTTCAAAGGAGAGGAAAATGAGGTGACCAGAAATTAAGTGGCTTACTCAAAACCATAAATCCAAAAAATGACAAAAGTAGAGCCTAGGCCAGATGTGTGTGTGTGTGTGTGTGTGTGTGTGTGTGTGTGTGTGTGTGTGTGTGTGTGTGTGTGTCTCTGTGTCTGTGTGTCCTGCAGCTTGAACTCAGGGTCTGGGTACTGTTCCTGAGCATTTTTAGCTTGCTCTACCACTTGAGCCATAGCTTTTTGCTTTTAATTGGAAATACAAGTCTCATGGACTTTCCTGCAAAGGCTGGCTTCAACACGCAATTCTCAGATCTCAGACTCCTGAGGAGCTAGGATTACTATCATGAGCCACTGCTGTCCAACTGGATTTTGAGGATGTATGGTGTATGAAGTAGAGACAGGTGCCTTAAACCCTAAACAAACAAGAAAAAAAAAAAACCCTGATGAAGTCCATTGAAACAGATTTACAGTCAGTCCCCGGTTATTCTCAACTCTGTGCTAATGTATTGCAGCACAGAGAGGGTTAGGAAAGCTGTGTTGCAAGACTTTGCAATATTTAATGGGTAAAGGACAAAGTCACACTTCCATCCTAAGGTTGGCTTGTTTTTTTTTAAAGCAACCAATTTATAGCACAAAATAAAAATCTCACCAGGAAAACATGACTATCTCTATTCAAAGGTGTGAGCTTGTATATGAGTTTATTTATTTGATCTTGGCATTTGGTTTCTGAAAATGTATTCCAAAAATCGTTATTGATTGGGTCTCCTGCTCATTAACCCAATTATTCTGTCACCTTTGCTCACACTTTAAAAAACTGTCCCACTGAAGCCAGGCATAGGTGGCTCATGCCTATAATCTTAGCAACTCAGGAAGCTGAGATCTGAAGATCACAGTTCAAAGCCAGCCTAGGCAGGAAAGTCTGTGAGACTCTTATCCCCAATTAACTACTAAAAAGCAGGAAGTGGAGCTGTGGCTTAAGTGGTAGAGAGTTAACTCAGGAAAAAAATGCTCAGGGACAGTGCCCAAGTCTTGAGTTCAAACCCCAGAACTGGCACACACACAAAAATCATTCTGTTATAGAGGATCCCACATCCTTCTTTGGGTTGGTGTTAGGAAAGCAGCTTACATGGCATGTGATGTTGGCGTGCTGTCTTTCCTTCTTGGCTAAGTGTCCTTCTCTTTACATGCCTGTCTGCTGTCCCATTTCCTGCTTCACATGGATGAGAGAGAGAAAGGATTCTGCCTAAACTGAAACGCAAACTCCCATGTATGGATATCTCATGAGCATTTTAATGACTACTTTCTCATTATATAAAAAGCTAGCTTTTAGTTAAACATCAGCAGGCTGGATATTTATAGGTAGGCAAACCTGTTAGGCATCAACTAAATGGGACACTCACCAACAGTTCCTTCTCCTGCCTGAGCTACACTGTGGCAGTCCAAGTGCTCTCCTGAAATGCAAATGACATCACCCTCTCCAGGGCTGACCTCAACAAGCAAGATGGGCAGTCTGGTGTGTGTGTGTGTGTGTGTGTGTGTGTGTGTGTGTGTGTGTGTGTGTAAGCTTTCCCTCACCCAAGTGGTGGAATCCCAAGGGAGGGAGGGCTTCCCATTCTCATTGATCTCCATAGCAAAAGCTGCAGGAAGGTACAGCCTAACAAACCCACTGGCATTCAGGGGTGAGGCTTAAGGGGCCCTCTGTTGTTGATAAAACTGTAATCAAGCATTTATGTATTGGGTAGTAGATGCAGGTGCATCTATAGACACTCTGTGTGGAGAGTTTGCAGTCTTGTAGAGGGGTGTACACACACACACACAAAAAGAAGTATGAAAAATCAAAGTGGTCATTGGATGTTTGTGGGGAGAAATGCAGAACAAAACCTCAGTGTTCCAGTGGAGACTTGGTGTGTGTGTGTGTGTGTGTGTGTGTGTGTGTGTGTGTGTGCTGGTGCTAAAGTTTGAACTCAGGCCTCACACTCTCATTGGGATTTTTCACTCAAGGTTGGTGCTCTACCATTTGAGCTACATCTCTATTTTATATATTTATATGTAAATATATATTTACCTACACTTATGTTAAATATATTTTATATGTTTATATATAAAGCAATATTTATATGTAAATATTAACTTTATAAATATATAAACTTGTTAGGTTATACATTACTATGTCATCCTATATCAAATCATGTCACATTATCCTGTATGAAATTTAAGTTTAAGCAGAGGTGAAACTTTGTAATGTCAGTATAGGGAGACAATAAACATTTCTGAATGGAAGAACAGAGTATAAATAAAACATTTTCAGCTTGAGGGTGATTTTCTTTTCCAAACAATGACTGTGTCTATTCTTTTACATTAAAAAAATCTAGCTATCCAGGCTCACACCTATAACCCTAGCTACTCAGGAGGCTGAGATCTGAGGACCATGATTCAGAGCCAGCCTGGGCAAGAAAGTTCGTGAGTCTCTTATCTCCAATTAACCACCAGAAAACCAGAAGTGGCACTGTAGCTCAAAGTGGTAGAATAATAGCCTTGAGCAAAAGAGCTTAGTGCCTAGGCCTTGAGTTCAAACCTCAGCACTAACAAAAAATATTGAATTATTCCAGTTCATATATGAATCATTCCAATTCATATAAGAAGTTGCTGAGGGCTGGGAAGGTAGCTCAGTAGAGCGCTTGCCTTGCATGCATGAGGCCCTGGGTTCGATTCCCCAGCACCACATAAGCAAAAAGGAAAAAAGCCGGAAGTGGCGCTGTGGCTCAAGTGGTAGAGCACTAGCCTTGAGCTGAAGAGCTGAGGGACAGCGCCCAGGCCCAGAGTTCAGGCCCACAACCGGACCCAAAAAAAAAAAAAAAGAAGTTGCTGATAAAATAGTGATTTTTTTTAATAAAGCATCTCCAGCATAAGCTTGCTTTTTTATTTTGTTTTGTTATATTTTTGGTGCTGTTGGCTTGAAAACAGGATCTGGGCCCGGTCCCTTAGCTTTTCTGCTATGGCTAGTGCTCTACCACTTGAGCCACAGCTCTATTTCTAGCTTTTTGGTAGTTAATTGGACATAAGAATCTCATGGACTTTCCCACCTCAGCTGGCTTTGTACCTCAATCCTCAGAGCTCAGCCTGCTGAGTAGCTAGGATTGTAGGCATGAGCCATTGGTGCCTGGCCATTAGCTTTTTTTTTCTTATTAGTTTTTTAAAAATCATCTTTAGTTGTACAAAAAGGGTTTCATTTCAACATGAAGCCATTTTAGCTGAAGTTTACCAATGCACTTCTCTAAGTTTTACATGATCATTTGTTCATATGATCCTTCTTTCATTTTGCAGCTTCCTTTTGTTATTAAAACAGGCAAAACAAAGTTATGCAAATCAATTCTACTGGCTATATAAAACAGCTGCTTTTCATAAATGAAAATTAAAACAAGGCTTTTTTGGTTTTCCCTCCTAACAAATCAGGGTTCTTTTTTCTTCATAACCATTTACCTGTAGGGCTGGGGTCCTAGGAGAAAAATCTTGCAGTGAGACTTTCACAACCATCAGCTGAGATGTGGTGCCAGCCTCTCCAAGCCAGGCCATTGCCCTTCCTGGCCCCTCTGCTCCTGCCTGCCCTCCTTCCCCCTGCAGAACCAGTTTCAAGGCAGTCTTGAGGAGTCATACATCCCAGGATTCCTCTTTGAGTCGTTCGATGGTGGCTGTCTACAGAGTTTCTCCTACTTAAATCATTCCTTGGTATTTTACCTTGGCTCCCAGAATGCTTGGAAGAACTGCTATTCTGCCATCAGAGAGTTCTATGACCCAAATATCCTCTCCACGTTCCTATGTCAGGGTTTCATCTCTACCCTTCCTACTCTGCCCTCCAGAATTTTCTAATTCCTTGAATTACTACTGCACCCTCGGCTCCAATGGCCTGCGTCTGCGTATTGTGGACTAATTGTCACCAGACTCTAAAGGCTCTGTATTTTTGTTTTTGTTGTTTTGTTTGTTTGTTTGTTTGTTTTGGGCCTACTGAACTTGCTAACCTCCTTCTCAAATCTATCTCCTTCAGGAATAAGCCTGTCTAGACAGTCTCAGTCTTAATGGGATGAGAGCCCCTTAGGGAACAGGTTAAAAGTATTGATTCCCAGGGCTCCTCCCAGAGATCCTGACTCTGGTGGGACTTAAGGAATCTCTTACGTTAGCATTCATGTAGCTATCCAAGAGCCCGATTTCACAAAACACAGATCTGGGCCCAGGCTTCATGCCAGTTGTCCTGTCTTCTCCAGTTCAAACATGAGCAAAAGTATACTGCTCAAGGTCATGACCTGGTCTCAGGAGTAAGCAGTGTTCAGATAACTGGAATGGACCTTGAAATGCAAAGAACTCAGTGTTGTTTGGGCCCAACTTTGCTGATCCTTGGAAAGATGAGAGTCTTTCAAATAGACCTGATCTCCCCTCATCCCCATCCTCTACCTTGAACTTTAGGCATTTTAAGAGGTAGAGAGGTGGTTTCCAAACTTGGTCACGCATTAGAAGGATATGGAGTATGTGATTTAAGATACAGGTTCACGCATCACAGCCCACAGCATTAGCAAATCATCTTCTTCAGAATGGAGTCTGGTAGCTCCTCATCCAGATGACTGGGAGGCACATTTGTGGTTTTCACAGCAGCCTTTAAAGATGCAAAGAGCCAGGTGCTAGGGGCTCACACCTGCCATCCCAACTACTCAAGAGGCTGAGGTCTGAGGATCGTGGTTCGAAGTCAACCCAGGCAGGAAAGTCTGTTAGGCTCCTATCTCCAATTAACTATCAAAAAGCTGGAAGTGGAGCTGTGGCTCAAGTGGTAGGGTGCTCGCTTTGAACAAAATAGATCAGAAACAGCACTCATTCTCTGAGTTCAAGTCCCAGGGCCAACACACACACACACACACACACACACACACACACACACACACACACTGTAAGGATATGCACATTTCTGATATATGAAATTACATAGTTAAGACTTACCACTTTGGCTTGAAGATTCTTTTATTGTTCTTTTATTATTTATTATTTACTATAGGCATCATTTAGAAAGAAATTCCCTCAAAATACCAGAGTAGGAAAAATCGACACTAAATAAAACCATGATGCTTTGGGGAATGTATTTAGGTACACTTCAGCAAAGTCTCCTCTGAGCCAAGTGCTGTAGGTTCACACCTGTAATCCTAGCTACTCAAGAAGCTGACATCTGAGGATTGAGGTTTGAAGCCAGCCCAGGCAGAAAAGTCTGTGAGATTCTTATCTCCAGTTAACTACAAAAAAGCTGGGAGAGGGCTGGGAAGTTGGCTTAGTGGTAGAGTGCTTGCCTTGCATGCATGAGGCCCTGGGTTCAATTCCTCAGCACCACATAAGCAAAAAGAAAAAAGCTGGAAGTGGTGCTGTGGCTCAAGTGGTAGAGCGCTAGCCTTGAGCTGAAGAGCTGAGGGACAGTGCCCAGGCCCAGAGTTTAGGCTCACGACTGGACTCCCCCCACCCAAAAAAAAAATGCTGGGAGAGGAGGTATGGCTCAAGTGGTAGAGTGACAGACTTGAGTGAAAAAACTAGGGGAAAGCACCCAGGCCCTGAGTTCAAGGCTTAGGACTGGCATCAAAACAAACAAAAAGGCCTTTCATGGCTGTCACTCCATAAAGTACTCGTACCTCCTGTGATCTATGAGTTCAGTGAGAATCTTCCATCACTGGTTGATCTCTCCCTAAGGAACTTTCTTTTCCCCTTCAGGTAGTTCCTGAAATCAAGTCATCATTAGTTATTTGGTTAAGTCTGAGTCATTTACATTATATGACTCGAGGTGAGCTCCGGACCTCCAACCCACTAGAATCATTTGAACCAGGTGCCGTAGCTCACAATTCCCTTAAAATCACCCCACCATTGTGAATTGTGGCTGAGCTCCTTTTTATTTTCTAATAGTCTACATTTTTCTCATTGTTTTACTTCTCAAAACATTGGAGCTATACTCCCTTACTGAGAGAACACATCCAGTACTGAGTCATACTGCCCTGACACTAAGCAATAAAAGTCTTAGGAGAAGCACTCTTCTAAAATTATCTGTTGGGGACAGGGAAGGAAAGGAAGGTGGTAGTAAGCGGTATATGGTCTGGGGAAAAGGAAGAGAATGGTTTCATTATGAGGTTATACTATCAAACCTTGACCCTTTCCATCCTTTTTTCTTTCCCTTCTCTCGTTTTTTTCCCCTCCACTTCTTTTCTCCCTTTCCTATCCCTTCTTCTCCTGTCTTTTTTGATGCCAGAACTTAGGCTTAAACTCAGGGCCTGGGCACGATCCCTTAGCTTTTTCATTCAAGGCTGGGACTCTACCATTTGAACCACAGTTCCACTTTTGGGTTTTTGCTGGTTAATTGGAAATAAGAGTCTCATAGACTTTCCTGTGTGGGCTGTCTTTGAGCTATGATCCTCATATCTCAGTCTCTTAAGTAGCTACAAGTATAGGTCCCAGCATGGGACCTGGGAAGCCATTTCTGACTAGAGTTCACTCACAGAGCACGACTCTTGTTTTAAGCAAAGTTTGCTTTTAAATAATGTTCCTGTGCCTACCACTCACAAAATTATCATCTATTTATTAAGCCAGATTAAACACATTTCTGAACAGCCAAAGAATGTCCTGTTGGCCAACTCTTCGCTTTGCATTCTCCTGAAATACAAATAAAACCAGGGCTTTATTAACTCTGGTTTCTACAGTATTAGAAGTAGCTGTCCTATGAAATTCTCAGTAGAATGTCTCAAGGAACATCTTCATGGAGTGGTTCTCAGGTTGAGCCTAAAATATTTTGTTTGGGGGCCAAGAAGCTCTTTGGCAATGTCTCCAAGCTTTTATTCCCTCTTTAACTCTGTCTGGTGTCTAATTTCCTGTCCTGAATATTTTCTTGGCGTAGGCTTTCTTTCCCAGAACCTTATGCTGATACTCTTGTTGCTTCATTATGAAATATTTTACTCAAAGCAAAAAGTACAGAGGCTTATAGCAAATACCATATGTCTATCCTCAGACTTAAGCAAATACCCATATTTTGCATGTTTTGTCTTTAAAGCAAAAGATTAAAGATTCACTTAGGACCAGATAGGTTGGCATTTTCTTAAGCTTCTCATTGAGATTAAGATTTTAAGACTTGGTGAAGAGAAATTTTAAGTACATCCACTTTTTCCCAAAGTGTTTCCCTTTTAAGTGACTGTAAAGTGAATTCTTTAGATAAAGGTATTCTGGAAGGTTCAATCTCCAACCCTCTTCTCACTCTTTTTAATTAAAAAAATATTTTTTATTTTGTGTGTGTGTGTGTGTGTGTGTGTGTGTGTGTGTGTGTGTGTGTGTGTGTGTACTGAGGCTTGAACTCAGGGCCTGGTCACTGTCCCTTAGCTTTTTTACTCAAGACTAGTGATATACCACTTGAACCACAGCTCTACTTTTGGTTTTTGGCTGGTTAACTTAAGATAAGAGCCTCAGGACTTTCTTGCCTGAGCTGGCTTTGAACTTTGATCCTCAGATCTAAATCTTCTGAGTAGCTAGGATTACAGTTGTGAGCCATTAACACCTAGCACAAATCACTTTTTTAGGAAGCTTCCCAAGTCCTTCAATCTGGGCCAGATTCTTCCTCCTCCTCCTCCTCCTGCTCTTCCTCCTCCTCCTCCTCCTCACTTCCTGTTGTTGTTATTGTTGTTGTTGTTCTTCTTCTTCCTCTTCTTCTTCCTCCTTTTCTTCCTCTTCCTCTTCCTCTTCTTCCTCCTCTTCTTCTTCCTCTTCCTCTTCTTCCTCTTCCTCCTCCTCCTCCTCTTCGTCTTCTTCTTCGTCTTCTTCCTCTTCTTCTTCTTCTTCTTCTTCTTCTTCTTCTTCCTCTTCCTCCTCCTCCTCCTCTTCGTCTTCTTCTTCGTCTTCTTCCTCTTCTTCTTCTTCTTCTTCTTCTTCTTCTTCTTCTTCTTCTTCTTCTTCTTCTTCTTCTTCTTCTTCTTCTTCTTCTTCTTCTTCTTCTGCTTCTTCTTCTGCTTCTTCTTCCTCTTCCTCTTCCTCTTCTTCTTCCTCTTTCTTCTTCATCTTCTTCGTCTTCCTCCTCCTCCTCCTTTTCCTCCTCTTCTCCTTCTCCTTCTTTCTCCTTTTCCTTCTCCTTCTCCTTCTTCTCCTTCTCCTTCTTCTATCTTCTTTTTGTCACAGGGCTTGAACTCAAGGCCTAAGAACTGTCCACTTCTGGTTTTTTGAGTGGTTAATTAGAGATAAGAGTCTCATCTCATGGGGACTTTTCTTCCCAGGCTGGCTTTGAACCATTATCTTCAAACCTCAGCTTCTGAATAGCTAGTATTACAGGCATGAGCCACCAGTGCCCAGCCCAGGCCAGATTTCTTTGTTATTAGTTCTTATTGAATTGTACTATTTTCTTGCTGATACTTGTCTCATAAATAAAACTATGTCCCACCACTATCACTATAATGTAAGCCTTTGAAAATATGAATCAATTAGCGAATCTCAAGCTACATGGTTTATGAATAGCCTTGTCTGGATCGTGTGGAAACACATTTGATAGTGCTGATAAGAAAGTTATGGAATTCTGAGTCTCTCCTTTCTATTTCCAAAGTAACATCAGGCCCATGGGCTAATTATTTGGCTGGAATGAGATTAAAGGTGGGAAAGCTCCTGGAATAGGTTCTGAATAAAAGATTTACAAAAAATCTTTTATAGCTGTCAGTAAAATAAAGAGTGCCAGGAACTCAAATCTCTAGGTGTGTCATGCATAGTCTGAAGATCTGTGGCTAGGGCACTGGTGGCTCACGCCTGTCATCCTAGCTACTCAGGAGGCTGAGATCTGAGGATCATGGTTCAAAGCCAGTGGGGGCAGGGAAGTCTGTGAGACTCTTATCTCCAAGTAAGCACCAGAAAACTGGAAGTGATGCTATGGCTCAAAGTGGTAGAGTGCTCACCTTGAGCAAAAGAGTTCAGGGACAATACCTAGGCCCTGAGTTCAAGCCCTACCACTGGGAGAAAAAAAAAGATCTGTTGCTAAGTAGAACTACTCTTAGTTTCATCATCAAAATAACAGTGTGTTATCTTCCAAGTAAGCTATAATAGCTAGAAATAATTCATCCTCAGTGCCTACACCAAGATGATGAGTCAATAAATATCCATAGACTAAAGAAAATCTAAATGAATGAATATAAATAGAAGCACCCAGAAGAGTCCTTAGCAAGTGAAAAGTGCTAAACAAATTGTAACCATCAAAATAATATGATCAGCTGGGCACCAGTGGCTCCTGTCTGCAATCCTAGCTACTTCAGAAATTAAGAATGAGAGGATCATGGCTCCTGGCCAGCCTGGACAGAAAAGCTCACAAGACCCCTGCCCAACTGTTACAGGGTTACATGTCTGTCATTCCAAGCTAGGGGGGAAGCCGAGATCAGAGGATAACAGTTCCATGACATCCCTGACAGGAGAAGTCTGTGACACTCCATCTCTGCAGAGAGACGGTAGGTGCAATGGTACATGCTAATGATCCCAGCAATGGCAGGAAGCCCCAAGCAGGCAGACTGGTGCTTCGGCACACACCCAGACCAAAGTGAGATCCTATACTAAAACAGAGTTTAAAGTCATGGTTCAGTGGTGTTACAATAGTATAACAGATTCAAGGCCCTGTTATGATTAATGAAGTGATAAGATGACTGATAAATATGTTTCCTCCTAAGAAAAAAGGAGATAAGAGTCTCATGGACTTTCTTGCCCTGGCTGGCTTTGAACTTCAATCCTCAGGTCTCAGCCTCCTGAGTAGCTAGGATGACAGGTGTGAGCCACTGGTGTCCAGCTCCTTCCCATTCTCTTAAACAGCCTGACCATTTTGCTGCCCTGGCCTTCAGTCCATACAATCCTTTTGGTCACACTGAGTAACTGTTACTCCAAAAGTCCCCTCCTTGGCTATTCATAAAAAGAAGTTCCCAGAGGAGATTCAACAGGACGTCATACACAGGAGAAGTAGGGTGGTCTCTGAGGTTGTGAAAAGAGGTGAGAAAGGACACAGTAAGGCGACACCAGAGGTGTTTACCATTCCTTTTAGTAGAATGCAGTACTATAAAAAATCATGGTAGGGGCTGGGAAGGTGGCTTAGTGGTAGAACGCTTGCCTTGCATGCCTGAGGCCCTGGGTTCGATTCCTCAGCACCACATAAACAAAAAAAGAAAAAAAGCCGGAAGTGGCACTGTGGCTCAAGTGATAGAGCGCTAGCCTTGAGCTGAAGAGCTGAGGGACAGCGCCCAGGCCCAGAGTTCAGGCCCCACGACCAGACCCCCCCCCAAAAAAATTATGGTAATATTATATATTAGAAACAAAACTTTGGCTTTAACAAATATACCAAAAAAAAAAAAAGACGGCTGGGCATGGGTAGCTCTTAGCTACTTAGAAGATTGAGATCTGAGGGTCATAATTTGAAGCCAGCCTGGGCAAGAAAGTCTATGAGATTCTTATCTCTAATTAACCATCAAAAATCCAGAAGTAGAGCCATGGCTCAAGTGGTAGAGTGCCAACCCTGAGCAAAACAAACAAACAAACAAAAAAAAACCCAAAGGGGCAACACACAAGGCACTGAGTTCAAGACCCAGTATTGAAGCTGTTTCTGAATTTTTGGTACCATATATGTTTACAATGACCAACAAAACCACACATGCCCCTTCCCCAGATGTTTGGGAACTGAGCATTTGTTAAATGTGACCTTCATATAAGTAACATCAAACTGTTGTGCATATAATCCATTTCTGGGTGGGTGTAGGAGAAAGTAAAGCTGAGAAGTGAATTTCTGCTCCTGATGCAGTAGTCCTGGGTAGATACACAAGTGATGAGCAAATTCTACTTGGATTGATGAGTGCATGGATGGATGTAGGAGCACATGGATGGATGGATGGATAGATGAATGGATGGATGGATGGATAGATGAATACATGGATGGATATAAGGCCTGCCTTGGGCAGAATGTGCTATTGCTGGAGCTAGCTCTCTGTTTCACTGATCTACTTTCTATCTGTGTCTCTCTGGACAAGAGGGCCAGGTGGAGGTCCAACTGCAGAGTAGCCTTGGTCCAACATAGTATCCTCATCCTATACCCATCTCATGTACAGCCATGTCAAGGGAGACTGTAGCCTCTCACATATCTACTGCACAAGGAGAAGAGGAGCTATCAGGGTGGGCTGCTCAGTTTTCCTAGATTTTCCTTATTATTCATGTTTCCCTGCAGGCTTTTCCTCCTTGAAAAAGGGGGTGGGATTGGGGGACCCAGGTAGTATGACAAGGTGAATGGGTTGCATTGATTATCTTTAACTTTGCTCAATTAATAGAGAAGAGATCAAGTTGTACAAAATAAAAGGAAATGGCTGGTGGTCCTTTGTAGTGATTTTTTCTATCATATTATTGCTATCATATCTATTATAGAGATTTATCACATTATAGAAGCTGTAGGAACAATTATCCTACTTTTGAGAAACCATTCCATGAATCAGACACCATTCAGTAAACCAGTCGTGAGCAAAGACTAGGAAAGAATTTACCTCTTCGAATTAGTCATAAAAATAAGACTATATTTGTTCAGTTCACACCTTCAGCAGCATCTAAAATAATCATCATTCAATCTTGGGCATGTACTGGTCCTGAGACTTGAACTTAGTGTCTGGGCTTTGTCCCTAAGCTTCTTTTGCTCAAGGCTAGCACTTGACCACTTGAGCCACAACTCCCCTTAGTTATTACTGATGATCCAAAGGAAAGGGATCATTTGCTTGGACATGCTCTGGGTCTTCTCTGGGCATCGTGGACTTTGCCAAAGCTATGAGCTAAAGTCAAGAAAACAAAGATGCCTTTTGGTGAAAGCTAATGATTAGACATGATTTTTTAAGATGTGGTTTTTCTGATCTATCTGAGCTCAGTTCTCTAATTTCTAAGCCAGAGTAAAAACCTCTCATTAAGGGTTGAGGGAAACAATGGACAATCTAATTATAAAACACTGCCAGAATCCTCTACCACACAGGGCTTATCATATAAAGGGTGCTTTGTAATTGCAGCCTGTTTTGGAATCTGATCAGAGATTAAGTGAGCGATGTTAATTTACCAGCTAACATTTGGATTCGATTCTGTTTTCTTTCCTTGCAGTGCGGTACTGTGAAGAGGGCTCTAGATCTCAGAAATTAGTCACATGAGCTGCTTCTTTTGGGGTGTGCATTTTGGAATGACAGAAATGAAGACAGAGGTCATCCTTTCAAGGAGCTGAGAGAAAGGGGGAGAGGCAGGCAGAAAGATGGGCACCTATAGCTCCATGAGGGGCTTCTGGAGTAGAGATATCTGTGCTGTGTAATGTGGATGGGGATGAAAGCCTGAAAGGATTTGTGGAGAAGTGCATTGAAGAAGGGCCTTGGAGGAGTAGAGAGAGAGAGATCAAGTCTGATGTCTAGCAAATGTGGAAATTCTAAAGGCTGAGAAGCCACTAAAAGCTGTTAAATAGGCTGGGTACCTATGGCTCATGCCTGTTATCCAGAAGACTGAGACCCAATGATCACAATTCAAAGCCAGCCCAGACAGAAAAATATGTGAGATTCTTATCTCCAATTAACCACCCAAAAGCTAGAAGTGGAGGTGTGGCTCAAAAAAGTTAAGGTACAGTACCCAGGTCCTGAGTCCAAGCTCCAATACTGGTGCACACACGCACACGCGTGCACGCGCGCGCACACACACACACACACACACACACACACACACACACACTTTTGAATAGAATAGGTACAAAGTTTGTTTCAAATGGCCACTCTGGAAAAGGATAGTAAAGTATTGCCATTATGTATACTTGGGTATTTTTCTAAAAGTCACTATGGACAAATTTTGTGTCAAAGGAAAACCTTGATAAAATTGAACCTGCTTAAAATGGGAAACTTTTACTCAGGAAAAGTCCACATGAATGAGATGAAAAGATTTGTCCCACACTAAAAGAAAAATTTCAAATCACATATCCAACAAGATTGGCATCTAAAATATATTTTAAAATTTCTAAAACGTAACAGTTAAAAAAAACTACAGAAAAAATGTGCATATAAAATAGGCAGAATGAGACAATCACCATTGGCTCATATCTATAATTCTACCGCCTCAAGAGGTTGAGTTCTGGAGACTCATGGTTCAAGGCCAGCCTGGGCAGGAAGGTCCACTAGACTTCAGCTCCAATGTGACTATTTACGTTACAGATTTCCTCCTTGAGCTAGATTAGGTGGAGCTGGAGAAAATGCCTCTCTCACAATTTCTGGTGATGCCAAGCTGAGGAGCACGAACTGAGCCTTCTTCTCTTGTCTGTCCTTTTCCAAGAGCAATGGACAGCCCTAGAAAGCCCTTTGTCCCCCTGCAGGGCTGTTGTGCGGCCAGATCTTCAAAGTGTTTGCTAAGCCTCTGCCTTGCAGGGCTGCTTTGAGAGTCTTGTCAGAGCAGGGCTTTCCAAAGAGTGGCCTGGACAGGAAGCAATGGGTGTCACCAGGGTGCATATTTGGGGATCCATTCTAGACTTGGAGAATGAGAAGCTCTCACAGTGGCCCCCTCCTTGTGTGTGTGTGTGCTAACATCTGAGGACCATTCCATTAAAAGGAAACAGCAGAGAATGTTAGGAAGTCAATTAGGATGTTTTTTTTTAAAAAAAAAATTACATGAACAAATACATGTGTCAGGTGTAGCTAAATCCCACACAAGAGCATGACAAAGGAAAACTTGAGGTACCATGTCCTTAGGGCAATGGACGTTACCCTTACTAAAGATCCTTGCCCACAAATGTGGATGGAAGCATCAACTCTGACCCCTGCCCAGCAGGGGCTGCTCTAATGAACCAATTAAGAGATCAGAAAGCAGACAAGAGGAAGAAAACCCAAGATTAACCCTAAGCAGCAATTTGAGGTGTGAGATAAAACCCACTATGTGTTCCTGAATGCATCCACATGGTAATCTGAAAAGGAATAGGGTTTGTGAATGAACTGATTTGATTTGAAAAACGAGTTGTTGTTGTTGTTGTTTTAAAGAATTTGTAAAGTGTGAGTCTGGGGTGTGGGCGTGTCTGTTTACTACAAGCGTAGGATCCCGTGCCCTTTGGCTGACATTTCAGAGATGAATCTTTCTGCTGCCCATTGAAGAAGTCCTATTCTAATTTTCCCATTACAGTGTTCTGAGAGGCTGAGGAAGTACAGCATGGTGTTTGCTTTCTTGGTCTTTTTCTGTTTGCATCTGTGATCTTTAGGAGGTGACTGTCAACATGGAGAGACACAGTAAATCAAGAAGACCGCAGCTCAGAGATGCATGAGTATCTGCTTAATACCAGCCACATTTATATGAGTCAGCTCCATGCTATTTGCCAACTGGGGTAAGGATTGCCAAAGCGATTGGCCATGCCTGACTTGGCTCCTGTGCACAAATAGAACATATGAAACTAGACTCACACTACTCACTCACTTATTGCTCTGCTTGCCGATCAAACACTATAAAGTGAACATTTCTGAAGACTTTATCATTACATTGTGAGAGGAAAATGGATAGCCCTTAAAACCTCTCTTTCTTTGATCTGAATTGTCCTGTAATTTCTGACCAGTTTCTGACTTCAAAGAGAGACAGAACAGGGTAGAAGAAATAATCTGAGTGTTGCAACCAGACTATCAGGTAGGCCACCATTTCTTTTTGGGTGCCAGTCTTGGGCCTTGAACTCAGGGCCTAGATGTTGTCTCCAAGCTTTTATGTGCAAGGCTAGTGTTCTAACACTTGAGCCACAGCTCTGCTTCTAGCTTTTTGCTGGCCAATTGGAGATAATAGATTTATGGACTTTTCTGACCAGGGCTTGCATCAGATCTCAATCTCCTGAGTAGCTAGGATTACAGACATGAATCATCAGTACCACTATTTTTTTTCAGTATATGTTTAATCAGATTGCTGATGTGCTTTGAACTTCAATGTTGCAGTTGATTTGAGAAAAACATAATTAGATCCATACTGGATTGGCATGTGTCAGGCACATAAAAGTCTCAGTTTTTCTCTGTCCATATGATAAGCGCATTTCTTTCCCCCATAAATGTAATAGTACATGGAAAGATTGAAACGCTTAGGCGACAGGTCTCCTTAGCTTTCTCGTGTTTTCTTTCCTGTATGGCTTACGTCAGGAGAAAGTTAGTCCTTCTGAAGTTCAGCAAGCTCTTGTCTGTTCGCCAAAAACTCTCAGGCTCCTTTTATGGCCTGAGAAGTGATACTCAGGTCAAGGAACCACCTGCCTGCTCATGATATTCTAGGCCATGCCTGTCTGGGCTACAAAAAGCACATTGCAAAATATTCACAGGAATAGAATTATATTTCTATACCCTATTCATTACCCTATACCTAAATAAAAACCAACAACTGAATATTTAGTATTATATTTAGTATTATATTCAGAATATTTAGTATTAGATTCAGTATGGCCAAAACATATTCTGATAATGTGATAACAGGGGTTATCATAAAAAGATAAATTAGGATGCAAATTGATAAGATCCAGCCCCATGAATAACAGTAAACTGATTCTCTAAAAAGTGATTAAGGCTTTTAGTGAAAAAAGAAAAGAAATCCTCTGCCCTCCCACCCAAACTAAGTATTTTTCAGAAGTGAAAGTAGCAGGCCTAGAATCTTAACAGAAATCAGTTTTTGTTAGACATGTTATACTGTTAGACAGTATAATGTCTTTTAAAAATGAATGGCAAGCCAGGTACTAATGGCTCCTGCCTATAATCCTAGCTACTCAGGAGACTGAGATACAAGGATCATGGTTCAAAGCCAGCCCAGGCAATAAAGTCCATGAGACTCATATCTCCAGTTAACCACCAAAAAGCTGGAAGTAGAACCATGGCTCAAGTGGTTGAACATCAACCTTGAGCAAAAAAAGCTAAGGGACAGCACCCAGGCCCCTGAACTCAAGCCCTAGTACAGGAAAACAAACAAACAAACAAAAAAATAGGCTGCTATGAAAATTAACCAATTGGAATTTGTTTTAACTAAAAACACAATTGCCCAAATGAGAATGGAATTAATGAATGTGCTGAGTAATGAATTGGACAATGGAATAAGCTGGTCTTATGAAGATAAATTCATGAACAATTTAGAATATACAGAACAAAGAGTCAGTAAGGTAGAAAACGCCAGGAGGAGGGGTATGTACTACACTACTCAAAATGCTTTAGTCATACCTTATTTCACTTTTTGCTAGTTTCTTTTTGTTGTTTTTTTTCTTCATTTATTTATTTTTAAAGGAGTCTTGCTTAATTGCCTAGGCTGGTCTCCAATTTCTTTTGTTTTGTTTTGTTTTTTTAGTTGTTTACATTTTAGTTTCTTTTTTGATTTTAAGATTTTTTTGTGTTTTGTTTTTGGTCAGTCGTGGAGCTTGAACTCTGGGTCGGGGTGCTGTCCCTCAGCTCTTCAGCTCAAGGTGAGTGCTCCACCATGTGAGCCACAGAGCCACTTCTGGTTTTCTGAGTGGTTTATTAGACATAAGAGTCTCATGGACTTTCCTGCCAGGGTTGGCTTTGAGCCACAGGTTGGCTTTGAGCTACAATCCTCAGATTTCAGCCTCCTGAGTAGCTAGGATTACAGGCGTGAGCCACCAGCACCCGGCTTTAAAATGGTTTTTAAGCATTTGTACAAAGGAGTTGCCATTTCTCCAAATTCTAAACTCAGATGATCTTCCTGTCTCAGCTTCCTGAGCAGCTGGGACTATAGTTGTATATTACCTGTTGTGTGTCACTTGGCAAATAGCTAACTTAATTCTGACAACAACCTCTGAGACGAGAACTATTGTTGTATCTGCAGAGAGGTTAGTGTATCAAAGGCACCTGGCTAACAGATAGCAGAGCTGAAATGCAAGTCCAGAAAGTCTGGCCTAGAAGCTATTACTCTTAACAAGCCTAAAGTACCTATTTTTAAAGTAGGAGCTAAGTTAACAGGTGTGGAGAACACATTCAGAAGTCCACCGGACACTCTACTGGAGTTGAAAAGAGGGAAGAGAAAGGAGAAAATAATTAAGAAACAAGACTAGCAAAGTGGAGCTGTGACTCAAGTGGTAACGTGTTAGCCCTGAACAAAACAAATTTAGGACAGTGCCCAGGCCTGGAGTTCAAGTCCCAGAACCGGCACAAAAAGAAAACAAAATTACCTGCTTATTTTAAAAAACCAACATACCTAAATCCCATCTGTAACATTTTAAAACTCCAGAAAAACACGTAGACCCAGAGAGTGATGAACCAGGCAAACATGAGATGTTTTACATGGAGGAACAATGTGAAGATCTGTACATTCCTAAGTTAAGAGATTTAGAATTCTACACCCGACAAATACTCATCAAGTGGGTAGGGAGGTGGGAAAAGCACATTTGGACATACATGAATTCAGAAAGTCTATAACTTCTTGCTGCTCAAATAAACCACAAAATATAAAATGGTTCTAATAAATAGGAAACTTGAGGAACAAGAACCACCAGGAGCTGAGTGTAAATCAGAAGTGAAGGACTCTGATAATATTGGAGTGGGATCTTTTAGGCTGGAGTCTCTTTAGAAAAAATACAAATGATGCCTGGGTGCTGGTGGCTCATGTCTGTAATCCTAGCTATTCAGGAGGCTGAGATCTGAGGACTGTGGTTCAAAACCTGACCTGGGCAGAAAAGTCCATGAGATTTTGATCTCCAATTAACCACCAAAAAGCTGGAGTAGAGCTGTTGCTCAAATAGTAGAAACCAGACTTGAGTAAAAAAGCTAAAGGATGGCTCCCAGGCTCCAAGTTCAAGCCCCAGTACTGGCAAAGAAAAAGGTGGAGGAGGAGGAGGAGGAGGAGGAGGAAGAGGAGGAGGAGGAGAAAAGAAAAACTACAAATGGTAATGTTCTTCTGTAACTACAAGCTCACTATTTGGCACTATGGGTAAAATACTTAGATAATCACAGTATTTTAAGTAATATATCATAAATGACTTTTCAAATTACTATTATTATCTGAGATTTAAAAAAATCTTAGTCATATAATTTGAAAAACATATCTAATACATGGTCACAAAAAAAATTAATAGGTGCCATATATCGGGTGATTTAAGCCAGCACAAAACAAAATAAGATTGTAATTATCAAGCAGAACTCAAATGACATCAAACAACTTTTTCCCCCTTTGGGAAGAAATCATTTTACTTCTACACATTTTTCGCATAATAGGAACATGCTCTTTACTTGATCATGTCTCAACTATTCTTGAAAAGACAAGTGACAACACCTTCCAGCAATTCTGAAGAAATTACTAGGCAGAAACCCAGCTCATAGGCAATGGATTGAGGCCAATTTAGCAATTTAGACATGCTGAATCTAAAAGCTTTCTGAAATTTTTCTCAGCAAACTAAACACACCTTCTCTTTTACAGTTTTCATTTTCAGAGTTTACTAGTAGATTAAATGTGGTTGGTAAAATCACATAAAGTTATAGCTATATGATTATGCAATAGTCTTTGATCGTTTATTTCCTGCTTTCTCAGCTTTTTGGGGAGAGGTAGTAGGGCTTGAACTCAGGACCTCACAGATTTTCCTGTTCATGTTGGCTTGGAACCGCAATCCTCAGATCTTAGCCTCCTGAGTAGCTAGGATTACAGGCTTGAGCCACCAATGCCTGACTTGGTTTTTTTTCAGCCTTGAATATCATGGTATCTTGGTGACTCCCTATGAGAAAACCGTTAAAACTAGAGCAAATAGCTCTAGGTAATATGAATCTAAATTTCTTTTAGTGAAAATTTTTATTACGAAATGAAATAGAAGAACCACTTGAAAGAAATGTTCATGTCATTTCATGCGGACTTCAGAACATAATTTTGCAACAAGTGTGGTAGCGTCCCACTGTTACAAACCTAGTTATCTTTTATCATCACCAAAATGAATTGAACTTGTTAAATTCTGCTTCATAATTATATTAGTAAACAATATACTTTGTTTTCTGGAATAGTTGAGAGGAAGAAGAGGCAGTTGATTTAAAAGTAAGCTAAAGTTGGGGCTGGGAAGGTGGCTCACTGGTAGAGCGCTTGTCTTGCATGCCTGAGGCCCTGGGTTCAATTCCTCAGCACCACATAAGCAAAAAAAAAAAAAAGCCAGAAGTGGCGCTGTGGCTCAAGTGGTAGAGCACTAACCTTGAGCTGAAGCTGAGCGACAGTACCCAGGCCCAGAGTTAAGGACCCATGACCGGACCCAAAAAAAATAAAAATAAAATAAATAAAAATAAAAAAATAAAAGTAAGCTAAACTTGCTTTGGAATCTGATTTCTTTGAACCAGGTGTAAATTCTTACATGTCAGGCTGTTTTGACTTGGATAGGAATCTAATCCAGCTTAGCTTTGGAGCTAAATTGAGGAGCAATGGGAAGGATTCCCCCTCTTTTCCTCCCTCCCTCCCTCCCCTTGCCCCTTCCTTCCTCCTTCCAGGTCAAAGTATGTAAGTCAGTTTAGATCAGTGTTGTAAGTTCTGAAAAGGTTACCAGAGGTTACTAATGATAATCAGAAACTTTGCCATCATTTGATTGTGCCTTAATGCTTCTCTTTATTTACCAACCCCTTATTAAGAGCTTCCTAGACATTGGACCCTGGACTGAACTCTGAGAAATCAATGACAAATGGAGACTTCCACACCAGCCATCAAGGAGGTGAAAGTAGCCAATAATAAGGCATCATATATGGGTTGTAGATTCTAATTTAGAAAAATGATCGGTTCTTGCGCTTTGTCCTTAACTGTGAACTTATAGTGTCAAGTTAGTTTCCCACTGAAGTAAATATGATCTGATGTGAAATTAAGTCCTTATGACAGCTGTGTAGACATTAAATATGATACATGCACCATACCACATGGCTATGGATCCTGAACACCATTAAAATGATAAATGGGCCACTGCTTAGCTCATGTCTGTAATTCTAGCTATTTAGAAGGCTGAGATCTGGGGATCACAGTTCAAAGCCAGCCCTAACAGAAAAGTCCATGAGACTCTTATCTCCAATTAACCAGCAAAAAGCCAGAAGTGGAGGTGTGGTTCAAGTGGTAGAGTGCTAAGTTTGAGTGAAAAAGTTAAGCAAGAATGTGAGCCCCTGATTTCAAGCCCTAGTGCTGACACCCAAATAATGATATGATGATGAAGAAGCAGAAGCAGAAGCAGAAGAGGAAGAAGAAAGAAGAAGAAGAAGAAGAAGAAGAAGAAGAAGAAGAGGAGGAGGAGGAGGAGGAGGAGGAGGAGGAGGAGGAGGAGGAGGAGGAGGAGGAGGAGGAGGAGGAGGAGGAGGAGGAGGAGGAGGAGGAGGAGGAGGAGAAGAAGAAGAAGAAGAAGAAGAAGAAGAAGAAGAAGAAGAAGAAGAAGAAGAAGAAGAAGAAGAAGAGGAAGAAGAAGAAGTTGTTACTGAGGAGCAACTGTTTTTTGTGTGTTTTTTTAGAATAGAATTTGTTTTGGTCTTGCTTGGTTACTTAAAACCATGGCATCTATTAATTTGGATAAATTCTTTTCCAATTCATTAGTGGATCATAGAATTATAAAACTGTGGTATGGATGTAGGTTATCAGAAATTTTATGGAATACAAATAAGAATGTTCCTTTCTTCTGATGAACCATCACCAAACTCAAAGCCAATCAGAGGTAGTCTAAGTTTCAATTCTAAATATCTTGAGAGAGGAAATATCTCCACAATTCGTGTCAAACCTTTTTATAGAGTTGCTTATCCTTCAAGGGAGTAGTTCTAGCTTGTAAGAAAGGCATTCCATGAGTATAAGAACCCTGTCCAAACTGACTCTCTGAGCACAATTCCTATAAAGGCACAGCACAAGTTGGAAGGCAGCCCAGAAGAAAAGAGAACGCAGTATTTATGTGTTAACCTCAGTGCCAAGAGCTGTCAGGTAGATAGGAGAATAAGAAGGGTGTGCAGAGGAGCCTGAGGCGGTTCTGGAGATGAACCAAACAGGGATGTTGTGTGGGACTGTGGGTAAAAGGCAGCAAGGAATGGGGCAGACATTGGCTTAACTGGCTCAGAACTTGCTAAGACCACCAGCAAGGCCAAGGGGTCTCCTCATTCTAAACCCCAATGCATACACAATAGACTTGTCTACAGTAAAGGAATCCCACAGTGCAAAGCCCGCACAGCTACAGCGCACCTCCACCCAGTCTCCATGTGGCCCCATACTACCGTCTGCATCCGCTGAATTCTGTCAGCCAGTTTTCCTAGCTCTCAAAATGGGACACACCGAGTCCATTTGGCCATGACCAGAGAGTTAAATGATGGTTCTCAGCCACTCCTAATCCACTGAGTCTCACTCCTGAGTCTCTATGCCATACTCTGAAGACACCTATAGACTTCCTTTCATGATGACCTCCCTTTATTCATTCATCCATCCATCCTCCATCCATCTATCCATCCATCATCCATTCATCCATCTACCCATTCATCCATCATCTACCTATCCATCTGTCTGTCTGTCTGCCCATCCATCCATCCGACAGTACTGTTGATTGAACGAAGGGCCTTTTCTTTGCTAGGAAAGTGCTCTATCAGTTTCTCTAGTCCTTTTTCTTTCCCTTGGTTTTTTTCCCCAGTCCCACCTCAGATCTTGATCCTCCTACCTTTGCCTCTTGAGTAGCTGGGATTACAGATGTGTACCATCATATCCAGTCCTAACCTTGTTACCTTTTTCCAAGGTTAGCTTTGAATCATGATCTTTTTAGTCTGCATCAGAGAAGCTTGGGTTTACAGGCATGAGCCACCCACCACGCCTGACCCTGAGCATGTCCAAACACTTATAATCATAGAACCTTTTACAGTGTGGCTTCTGGCTGAAGTGGAAAAGGTGTATTTATAAGATAGATATAAATATAGATATCATCTATGTTTGTGGCTGTTACACAATACCTAGGATAAGAACGTTAAACACAGAAGTAGCTTTTTCTTGATTCTGATGTCTGAGAAGTCCACACAAGTTGAGGATGTGTGTGGTGAGGGTTCTCTCAACTTAATCACAGCTTAGTGGAGAAATGGGAAGGGGACTGGATGCATGCTCACCTATGTGCAAGCAAGCAAAAGATTGATGACTAGGGAGGGGCCTGGTTTGTTGTTTTTTTTTTAAATAACCAGAACTTGCAATAATTAATCCACTCTGACAGAACTGACCCACCCCTGAGAGACAGCATTAATCCATCTGGAAAAGCAGCCTCCTCACAATTTCATATCACTGAGTTCCACACCTTTCTCTTTTTGACTTTTTTTTTTTTTGGTAGTGAGGGGGATTTAACCCAGGGCCTTATACATGTTAGGCAAGTACTTTCCCTCTGAACCATGTCCCCAGGCCTGGACCTAATTTCAACACTCCTACGTGTGGACCAAGCTGTTTTTGGAGACATACTATATCTGAAATCATCATACCAGCTAAGCAAAGCATGGAGTTGTTAGGGATCTGGCATGAGAAGTATAATTAAGGAATTAATTTTAAAAAGAAATGTTTTTCATGGGTGTGCCAGTACTGGGGCTTCAAACTCAGGGCCTTATTGTTTGGCATCTTCCATTCAAAGCCAGTGCTCTACCACTTGAACCACACTCTCACTTCGGGCTTTTGGGCAGCTAGCTGGAGATAAGAGTTTTATAGACTTTTCTGTGCAGACTGGCTTTAAACCACCATCCTCAGATCTCAGCCTCCTGAGTAGCTAGGATTACAAATGTGAGCCATTGGTACCTGATTGGGACTGGATAATTCTGACGGGCAGAACCGCTCATGTACAACACAATAGACATCTGTGCCTATGGGAGCAAAAACACAAGCACAGAGTCGATGGTGTGTGATGAAGACTATTCCAAATTACCTGGGACCTAGGCACTTGGGCTAATAGACGCAAAGCTGCACAGGCAGCAGGCATGTGCCAGGCAGTCACCCAAACAGAACTGCATTTA